>NC_077229.1:344023661-344327049 GCF_027887165.1 Monodelphis domestica
TAACTATTACCACAGTAAGAAAGACAGAAGAGCTGAGTTGTGATGTAGGGAAGCAGCAGCTTAGAACAATAGCCCTAATGTAAAATGAAGATTTGAACCCTAGAATTCAATCCCCAGAAGTCCTTGGTATTTCCCAGAATTCCCAGTAATCTCACCTGAGTCTTCACTTGGGCGAGATCAAAATTAATATTTAACTGGCATGCTCTCCTACGCCCGAGCTTGCTCGCTCTCTCTCTCTCTCTCTCTCTCTCTCTCTCTCTCTCTCTCTCTCTCTCTCTCTCTCTTTCTCTCTCTCTCCCTCATTACAAAGATGTAGTAAGTAAGCTTAGAATGGGCTGAAAGGACATGTGTTTTCTTATTTTGTATTTTTTTATTCCTTGATTTCTAATAATCCTTTATAAACCTCACAAAAATATAATATTTTATTACTAGAGACTAATTTAATTTTTACACTAAGGACCTTTTCTGTTGGTCTAATGCTCTGATGTAGCTTTCCTTGAGGTGTCTATGGCAGCCCTGGATGAGCAAACAGGCTGAGGAACTAATGGAAGTAGGAAACAGATTATGGAAGGATCTGAGTAGTCATGTCATTCTTTTATTCATGTCACATGTATTTATTCATTAGTTTTCACTTCATTTTTGAATCTTGGAATTTATGCTAGAGTCAAGTTTATCTAACAAAAATTTCTTAATCACCAGGTACAGGGCTAAACTAGGAACACAGATCAAGAGATAATTAATCCATTCCCTCCAGCAGTTTACTTACTGTAGGGACTGGGGGAGGACTTAATATGCTGTAATAATTATTTAAATAATTACACATCAGAAAACAGAAGATAAGGCAGGCTGGCAGCAGCTGCTCCCTAGAAAACCTGGTTCAGGTCAGAATATTCTCTTTTCTTGGGCTTCCTGACTTGTTCACTTGTTATGTATAGCAATGTTCAACTCAAGGACAATCTCTTTTAGA
The DNA here is from genome assembly GCF_027887165.1 of Monodelphis domestica. NCBI lineage: Eukaryota > Metazoa > Chordata > Mammalia > Didelphimorphia > Didelphidae > Monodelphis > Monodelphis domestica. The sequence continues at coordinate 344,024,629 of NC_077229.1, forward strand.
ACCTATATAACAGGATATAGTTATAAGAGTGTCAAAAATATCTCTGTATGAAGGGTCTGTCTTGGACGTGTAATGTTAAGGGGCTCTTGTTTTAATGATTCTCAAAAGTTATAGATAGGAGAAGAATTTGTGAGTAAACAAGAAATAAAAAGCAACATGAGATATAAATTGAATAACTTTGAATACACTAAATTTAAATTTTTTGAACAAATAAAATCAATATAGCCAAAATTAGAGGAATAGTAGTGAGTTTGGGAAATTTTTTATAGTTTCTCAGATAGAGATCTCATATTTAAAAAATATAGAGAACTTTGTCAAATTCAAAAGAGTAAGAGCCTTTTTTCAATTGATAAATGCTCAAAAGATATAAACAGGTAGTTTGCGAATGAAGAAATCAAAGCGATATAAAACTATGTGAAAAAATGCTCTAAATCATTCATTTGAGAAATGTGAATCAACACTGAGATATATATCACATCTGTAAGATTTGATAAAATGATAAAAGGGCAAAATGACAAATGTTGGAGGGGAGGTGGAAAAAATGGAGACACTAATACACTTGTATGAGATTAACATAAATCTGTACCCCTTTGTCTTTTTTAAAAGGAAAGTTTTGAAAAGCCATTTCAACCTCATCCCAAACCTTTGATTGGTTTGGGAACTTGAGGCCTGAGGCTTATCTGTATAAGGAGAAACCTCTTGCTCCCTGGTGTCCCAGAAGATGTTTTCTTCTTGTCCCACTTGATAATCAATATCTGGAAGAAGGGCCTCTGACTAAGACTGAGGTCAAGTCTATCCAATGGGGAGGTCCAGAAGGTGTGCTGTCACCAGGGTTATAAATTATGGATCAAGGAAGTTTGCCACTGTTTGGCTAGGAAGCAGCAGAAGTAAACAAGATCACCACAAGACTAAGTGCCTTTTCTCTCTCTAATCCACTTTCACTATCTAATAAATAATAATAAATTAATATAAAGTCTCCAGAGAATTTTAATCCTAACACACACTTTTGGTGAAATAGTGAACTGATACAACTGTTTTAGAGAGCAATCTGGAATTATGCCCAAAGAGTTATAAAACCTAGTATAACTTTTGACTCAGCACTATTAATAATAATAAACCACTATTAGGTTCATTTCCTAGGGTGATCAGGGTAAAAAGAAAAGAAACTTTATGTTCTAAAATATTTTTAGCAGCTCTCTCTCTGGTGGGAAAAAACAAACTATAAACATCAATTGGGGAATAGCTAAACAAGTTGTAATGTACAATTGTGATGGAATACTATTGCATAGTAAGAAATGATGAGCAGATTCATTTAAAAAATATGGAAAGATCTACATGAAATTATAAAGAGTGAAATGGGCAGAACCAAAAGAACATTATATGCAACAATAGAAGTACTATTTGAAGAATGGCTTGTATATGTGCACTTCCAGAGAAAAGGCTAATAGTTTGATAATATACATATACCTATTTGTCAAATGATACCTTCTCTGATTGAGGGAGGTGAGGAAGGGAGAGAGTTAACTGGATATTTTAATGTAATTAAGAAATAAATGAACCTTTTTAATGTAAAGTATGAGAGGAGGAGACACTCAAGTCCAAGACATGAGACTGAAACTGGGAACTTATTTCCAGACCCATTTCTGCCACTAATTTCTGCCACTATTTCTTTAAATTTGGTTAAGTCCCAACTTGTCTGATACTCATTTCCTCACTTGCTTAGAATATGAATGTCTAAGGTTCCTTCCAACTCTCAGATGCTATCATTCTAACCAATTATAAGCAATGTGAAATTAGACCAACTCTTTTACTAAAGAAATGCCTATTGCCTAGTCAATCATATTGTGAAGATAGGATTCACTCTCCCATGCCTACTTTTAAATTTAATCAACCAAAAGCAGACATCCCTACTTAATGCTTAAGCGGGGGAAGTCCACAATCCACTTGCTAAAGTGGGTGACAACTCAGAAACAACTGACTGCCTCCTGGGCATTCCTAGGCAAATTTAAAGACTACACAATTGAAGGAAGGAACAAGAAGTGACCCAAGGAAGGGTCTTTAAAAATGGCTTCAACTTCCTGTGAAGGTCTTTGAGCTCTTTTGGGGCTTTGGAGGCTGGTGGAGGACTTTCTCTTTTAGCATGAACCTAGGACTCTAGCATTTGATAAGACTGCTCTTTGGAAAAAGCTGAAATTCCTTTCCTGACTTCCAGGGAGATTTAAAACCCAGATAGGCCTCCCTCTTGGAGGAGGTTCCATGGGTGAAACCCTTGCTTAATTTACCTCTGGGCTCTCTGAATGGGGCTTCTGGAGCCCTGTGGGAGTAGAGTCAGGTTCCAGAGCAAATATTTAGCTTGTTAAGTTAGACTGCTTTTTCTACCCTCTTTCACATGCCTCTCCTTTCACTCTTTCCCTCTATTTTGTAAATAAAACTAATAAAAAGTCACTTTGATTTCAGATATATTAATTTTGGTGACCACATTCTCTTGTATTTTGTCCAAACATTAATTTTAACCCCTACAATATCCTATAATTGCTAACTAATTCATACAGTTATTCACCGAGGAAGATACTAAGTCATTTCAGCATTTCTTGCTAAATGGGTCCTGAAATATGAATCAGAAAATCAGCTATCTTAAAAATAAGATAAAGTAGTTGATCACCATTGCAAAATAATATCTAGATTCTAAATAGTCATGCATAAGTTAATCACATCTGAAACCTAAGGAGAATAATACAAAATAAAAATCCACATTTCAAACAGCTAATTATTTCAAAATAAAAGATAGTAGGGTCACCTATCACTTGAGATTTTAGTGCTAATGCTCAGGATTCTTTTTTCTGTATTGAATATACAGGTAAGGTCTTGTACTCTACTGGACTAGATCATTTACAAAACTCAAATATTACCAAACATTTAAAAAATATTATCAGTTTATTTTGTTTAGTACAACAACCAAATCATCTTGTTTTCTGATGTGCTATCACATTAATCCTTAAAAAATGGGCTTAAGATATTTAGCTGCATCTCTAAAACTAAAACTTCATTGTTATGAAGACTATAAACTTATCAACAAGAATGTACTTTTAAGGGGAAACAATTAAGTCTATGTAAGAAATTAAACATATTAGATTTAAATCAACCCTGGTCCTTCTTATGCTCCATTTGCCCTTAAAATAAAACAACGTAACTATCATTTACTGCTATGTGATCATGAGCAAAAAAAGTTAATTCTTGGCTCTTAACCCAAATGACTGACACAATTTTCCTAAGTGAATTAATTTGTTGACAAAATTATAATGGAAATAATACTTTGAAAAAGTTGTCAGCCCTACCTAGTTGGATTAAAGGTGATTTCATCTCACAAGTTTTCATTGTAATGATCTTTTCTTTGATTCCAAATCTAATTAATTACAACAAACTTGGGAAATATAAAATAGTACTATATCTTAGTACTTAAGAAGCTGAATTTAGGTAACTTTCATTTTTACTATGATTTATACTCTCATGGTAAGGATGGGCTAGAGAATTCAAAAGTTTGCTTTGAAATAAAAATGAACTAAGTAATGGTTCAACAATGTAGCACTTCAAGTTATATTATAAGATCATATCTTGAGAAAACAATGATATATATCGGGTAGTAAAACATTAATCCATATGAATCATAGTTGTCAATTTTCAAGAATTATAAAACTGGTGACTAGTAACATACTCAATACATATTGGCTGATGGTGACTCATATATGATAGGAACACTTATTTTACTTCAAAGATAGGTAAACCTGATATAAAGGTTACTTTATGATACCATATCTAACCTGTTTATTCAAACTGATAGCATTCAAAACCTTGCTGGTATAAACTTTGGCCTTGACAGCATTCATATTCAACTTCAGGGTTCAATACTAGATTAGGCAATAAAATAGTAGTAAAACATTTAGCCTGACTTATTTTGTAACTTATGCCTAGATTTGAGCATTCAAGTTTCACCATCTGTTATCCTTGAAGTAACAATTTTCACAAAAATGAATTTCCAAAATGAAATCTAAGTCTGAAGAACCAACTACATTCTAACAAAGCATGATGATAGTGATGATAGTTTTACCATCCATAGTGCCTCTATGTCTTTTTTTTTTTAAACCCTTACTTTCCAAGGCAGAAGAGTGGTAAGGGCTAGGCAATGGGGGTCAAGTGACTTGCCCTGGGACACACAGTTGGGAAGTGTCTGAGGTCATATTTGAACCCAGGACCTCCTGTCTCTAGGCCTGGCTCTCAACTACCCCCTGCTTTCCACAGATTAAAAACTGTAGTGGGATTTTTCATGGATCTCAAATTTATGATTCCAGGAACATCAGGTTGGTTTTGAAACAGCCTGGCTATTGTTACCTAGTTATATCTGAATAAGTATAAATAAGTACATGAAGAGTATAAATCATAGTAAAAATGAAAGTTACTTAAATTCTGCCTCTTAAGTACCAAGATGTAGTACTATTTTATATTTCCCACGTTTCTTGTAATTAATTAGGATGGTATTGACCTAGGAAGTCCTGTCTCATTCCAGGTACCATGTCTGGCTTAGAGTTTGCCAAAAGCACTGCTTCCTAACTAACATTAGAAGGGAACCAAGCTCTGCAGTGAAAGGATACACAATGATGATGTCCCACCTATCTACAGTTCATTTTGTTTTTTAAGTTTTGATACTTTTTGTTTTTAACGCCATAGTCTTTCCTTCCTCCCTTACCCAGTACAAAATTCCCTTAAAACAAAAATAACAAAAATCAGTTAGGCAAAACCAAAGGACAAATCTGCCAAGAAGGTTCCTGGCAACAAACCACCTCCTAGCCCCCCATCTTTCCAAAGAAAGATAAGTACAATTCATCATTTCTTCCAAAGGGTCAAAGGCTTGATCAGCATCATCACAAAGCCTTCCGTTTCATTTTTCAATTCACTTCCAGGTTTTACAGATTCTACTTAAGGCCAGAATACTTGTGTTGGATCCACTACCTACTCTCATAAAGAGATAAAAGAGCGCCCACGGGGGGGAGGGAGGGGCGGCAATCCCGGTCCTACTTTCTAGTCCGGGATCTGTCTCTAACTAGCTACTGGACCAGACTACGTACCTTTTCTGAGTTCTTCCTATTCAAGCCCTCTAGGGTCACTTACAGCTTTAAAGCTGTATGAATATCCCCATTAAGTAACCTACTCTTTTCCCCCAAGGCCGTAAGGCCGAAAAAGTTAAGTAACTTACTGCCCCTCCACCTCCCCTCTGCGCACAGGTAAATATCCTATTTCAAAGGCAGGTATCACCTGGAGCCCAGCGGCTGGGAGCTGCTCAGTCCTGCTCCCATGTCGTTCCCCTTCGTCTTCCTCCTCCCCGACCTGATAGGGAGAAGGAAGCAGGGCTGCGGAATATCTCTGCTCTGTCTGCTAGGTTTCCCAAACCTCGCGGGGCGGACCATCAGATCCTGAGAGTTCAATGGAACCCCAGGCTTAGGGAGTATCAGGTGCAATTGGCTGAACGCTCCCCAACGGGTCTATACATAATTCATAAGCAAGAGATCTTCTGGCTGCTCAGGTGTGTCCCGTGTGCGGGGGGTGGGGGGGAGGGGGAGATTGGAGAAAAGCACCGTCCATATTCCTAACTGGGCAACCTAACCAAGCGCTCACAGCTCATTATCCTCTCCCAGGTTTCCATGATGGGATAGGGCTACCTAGTCCTCGCAATCAGAAGCTACAAGTAGACGAGCCGCGGCGTTTACAACTACAGTTGCTGACGCTCTCGGGACTCGAGCGTGCTCTAGTTCACAGACTTCCTCTCTCGTTTCAAAACAGAGACCCAGGAGCCATGATCAAAACTTGGTTCCCCAAACTCAGAGCCGGGCCTCCCTGACTTCTCGGCCAAATAGCCAAGAAGCCCTCGCCCTTTCATAATACTGTCCAGTCCAGCCTGGGTAAATCTGAGGAATCCGGCCCCAATACCCCAGCCCCTCCCAGTGCTCTGCTATTGGAGGAAAGAAGAAATCCGAGAGAAACCCAGTCGGCCCACGCCTACCTGTGTTAGCAGTAATGGGTGCGGAAGCTGCAACTGCTTCCTCCAACAGCTCAGGATTATAACCTTGGGCGGGGAAAGACTGTTGCAAAACCCTGGCTGGGTCCTGTTTAAAGCTGTAGCTGCTGAGTCAGAGAAGCCAGAGCCACCCCTACCGCCTAGGAGTAGCCATGATTGGACCGTGGGAGGAGTCAGCGAGAAGCTGCCCCCTCCTACGCTTTAAACTCTTTCCCTTTGGAGGCCATACAGAATTATTGGTGCCTGGAGAAACAATAATGAAATCTGGGATTTTCGGAACAGCCCCGCCTCTTTTCGGAAGACCTAGGTTTAAGTTCTGCCTACGACTAGTTCTGCTCCAGTGACCTAAAGAAATTTACCAAACCTTTCAAGTGTCTGAGGTAACTTTCACGGGCTGTAAATTGCAGAGAAGGAGCCAGCCTTCATTGGAAAAGGAAATTTCCTCCCTGGAAGTAATCTACAGAAGTGAATTAACAGGATCGATTCCAAACCTTATCCTGGTAATTCTCCAGGGAAGGAAGAAAGAAAAGGAGAGATGGAAGGAGGGATAGAGGAAGGAAGGGGAAAGGGTGCTGAAAACCATGCTTAAAGAATTTATCTAAATTTTTAAAATATTTGACTCCTCCACTCATAAGGGAGTCTCAAACTGTAATAGAGCAAGATTATGTTTCCAGTTTTTATTTGTGTCCTGTTTGGATGACAATCTGTTCAGCCCAGAGAAAGGGATGAAACGAATGAGAGTTAAGTCACAGCTTCAAAGCTTTCAAAGAATTACAGTTATCTGGCTAGTTAAAAATTTTCCTTTTTCCTTCAGCAGACATTTATAGCATTGGAAACTGAAGAAAGACTAACTTTATTTCAGGTATGAACTTTTACAACAAATTTCCAAATTATGAAATATTTCAGTGGAACTAACATCTTCTTAGAAGAGGGAGGGGGCTTTACCGTCTTAGCGGGGTGTTTTAGACCTTTGGTCTTAAGATCAATACTATTTATTGGTTCCAAGGCAAAAAAGCCCCAAGGACTAGGCAGTGGGGGTTAAGTGATTTGCCCAGGGTCACAGCTAGAAAGTGTCTGAGGCCATATTTGAACCCAAGATCTGCCTTCTCTGGACCTGACTCTCACTTCACTGGGCCAACTAGCTGCCACATTGCTTTAGTTTTAAAGGAAAAATTTCAATCTGAAGTTTGATCCGGGAATTCAGAGCTACTTCTTATAAGGAAATTAATCCCACCCACAAAGTCAATAGAAGAAGCTATAGGAATGTGTATGAATAATGAAAGCCATATAAATTCTAAAGTGTGACTAGAACAGTTAGGAAACTGGCTTATGGAAGAAATATAAAATAAAGTGTAGAATTTTTATTTTTACAACTTTTTGTTCGTATTACAACATATTATTCATATTCTGGTTATATCATTCACAAATAGTTCATATTTGGAAAAAAATCTGTGCCTTTCTTAGTCTACATATTAATATATTCGTGGGTGGACACCTGAGAAGGAGAATTGGAAACTGAGGGAAAATGGGTGAAGGGAATAGAGAGAGAGGGGGACATAACAAAGGAACAAAGACTCAGAGACAAAGAGTTAAACAACATGGGCTCCAGCATGCATGCTCCTCTGATGGTGGGAGAGAGAGAGTGTGTACTGCATGTGTCACCAATCTTTTATTGGAGAATAGAGGAATGTGGAGTGGGAGATAGCTAATGAACATATGCTATGGCATAGGATTTAACATTGGCTCAATTGACAACCATATGATCAATAAATATGTGACCTGGTTTAGAATGTGGTCTCCAAGATGGAAGCCAGGACCCTGTGGCAACTAATGTCCTGCCCAGGAATTCTTTTGTTCTTTGGACTGTAGATTTGGAAATACAATGATCAAGAAATAATATGACCATGAGTCTGGTACATGAGCACATAGGTTACAATATCAATACATCAATATTACTTTCAAGATGAGAATATACCTGGGATGCTACAAAACTCAACAACTTTGTATGGCTTGTCAACCTGGAAATTATTATCCCGGGTTTATATATCCTTGTTGAACAAGTAAAAGTGTATGTATGTGTAGGTGGGTATGGGGTGAAAGTAGGATGAGAATCACTTTGATTTTTGTAATATGGTACTTCATTAAGCTAGTTATAGTCTGACTTTTTAATTCACTATGTATATATGTACTTATTTATTAATTATGTTTGATGAGCTAGAATTTAGTGAAGATGTTCTTCATATAATCACCATTTTTATAAAGTAAATAACTTGACAGTAATTCATTTGTTAAAATATGAATGGAAATAATAGTGATATATTATTTTTTTCAGCTTTCAGATCTCTAAAGTTCTTCATACCTAGAAAAGAAAAGAAAATCAGACCTAGAAAAGTCTGATTCATTAAAAGCTAGTCAGAGCTGTATTACGTTCAGAAAGTCAATTAACCCCAGTTATCTAGCCCTAAACCTCTCTTCTACCTTGCAACCAATACTTATTATCTATTCTAAGACTGAAATTAAGAATTAAAAAAACAGTCTGATTCAAAATTGATAGTATAATTGACCCATAATACTTGAGTTTGAATAACTACATAGATGTATATTATGGGCTATAGCAATATGCTTAGAATCAGACTAAGATACAGTAGAGAAATGATTTATCTGACAAATTGTCAGACTACTAATTGTTGAGAAATTTATGTAAATTAGCTGGGTGAATTTATGATTTGATTGCCACATTCAAGTTTCTTACTGGCCCATCTGTTTGTTATATAACATTGAAAACTAGAGAAAAAATGATGAAATAATTTATGACCTTTACATTTTTGAATATGGGATATTTGTAAAACTGTTGTAAGACTGATATGTAGAAAGGAGTCTATTCATAATTCTTCAATCTCTCCACTTCAAGCCATTGAAGAAAGAAATTTATTTAAGGCTAATGAGGGGTTAATCTCATTAGAGATCCCAGACCATGAGCACTGCTGTCCAATCTTGACTCCACAAATATGTCTGAGGCCACATTTGAACTAAGAAAGAAGAGGCTTTCTAATTGTAGACCCAGTGCTCTATCCACTAAGCTACCTAGCTTCCCCTTCAGAAAGAAATATATTCTGCTCTAATTTGTAAGCAGTGGAATTTGTTTCATGAAGTAGAACCTCCAAGAATTCTATCTTTGATTTGCTCTCAGTTCAAATGCAGGCAAAAACAATTATATAAAACAACTATTGTCAATAATCCACTCATTCAAAGGTAAATGTTAAGTTATTTACCAGAAGCTCTGCTTTTATATCTCCGACTTTTACAACCATCCAAGCAGATCTGAATTTCTTATAAGGTTAAGAGGAAGACCTCACAAAGGTCTCAAGATTGAGTTTCACTGTTATGACGTTTCCCCTCTATGTATATGCTTATGTTATTTTTTGGAAAACCAACTATCAATCTCATATAACAGAAAAGTATTTGTTCTTTGTTCAAGTGTATGGTTCTAGTATTTACTGTCTGATGAAGATGAGGATGAAGAAAGTGGTGGTAAAAAGCAGAAGGAAATAGCAAATTTTGAGATGTGTGTAAAAACATCAAGTAAAGTACAGGCTTCAAGAAACAGTATGTATTGTATTAAAAGGAATGATGAACTGGAGGATTTCTATGTGAACTGGAAAGATGTCCAGGAATTGATACAGAGTAAAAGGAGCAGAACCAGGAGAACATTGTACATAGAGACTGATACATTATGGCAAAATTGAATGTAACAGACTTTTCTATTAGCAGCAATGCAATGATCCAGGACAATCCAGAGGAATTTATGAGAAAGAATGCTATCCACATGCAGAGGAAGAACTGGAGGAGCAGAAAGGCAGAAGAAGAACATATGATCGATCACATGGTTTGATGGGGATATGTTTAGGGTTTTGGCATTAAAAGATTCTTCTATTGAAAATATGAATAATATAGAAATAGGTTTTGAACAACGATATATATAATCCAGTGGAATTGCTCGTCAGCTCTGGGAGGGGAGAAGCAAGAGGGGAGAGAAAGAACAGGAATCTTGTAACCATGGAAAAATATTCTAAATAAATAAACTAATAAAAAATAAAACATAGATGGATATGTCAGTTAGATTTGTGAAGCTATCCTAAAAGTCCATAGACTAAGGTTTGTTTTTTTTTTTTAAAGCAATTTTAGGGAAAGATATCAATGCTAACCTAGACCAGGAAAGCAGATCTTTCAGAGAAAATGCTGTGAGAACTAGCATGATTCCAGAAGGACTAAAACTATGATAGCACTATAAGATGTCCCCAGAAATCAGACACTACATCATGAGATTGAGTGATCCTTTGGATATAATGAACTGAACTATGGGGGTTAAACCCTACATCAACTTCTCTCCTTTACATGTGTTGATATTCTATTTTGATTGTAAAATGCTTGTGTCAGAAAAGTGGAATGTTCCATAATAATTCCTCTTTGTGTCCATCCACTATTTTTAATATGTTAACAAACACCTAAATGCAATTAGAAATATATAATATCTTTGGGCCCTTGTATATCCTGATGAGACAATCCTGAAATGCATAGATAGTATATATGGAATGATTCATTCAGAAAACTAACATATTTCCCTATGAATCAGAAGGGGATCCATGAGAATGTAATTTTAGCCTGCACCCCTTTTCTTTTTCTTGGTATCCTAAGATTGACTTATTAAAAAAAGAAAGTTTCATTTTGAGTTTGAAAATAGCCATTCTCTAATTAAATTAGGTTACAATTCAGCTCTACCCTTTAATTGAACAAGGCTTAATTAAGAACAAGGCTTCAGACTTACATGTCAACTTAAGGGGAACCCAAGTGCATTCTGGGGAGATGACAGAAGGCTTGTGGCTCCCTGCACCCTGGAAGATACTTGCCTCTTTTCCCATGTGACTCCTGATGCTGGAAGAACTGCTTCTGATCTGGTCTGAAGTTGGAGTCTGCCAAATCAGAGGGATTTTTGGCAAGAATTTCAGAGTGAAACAATGTTAGTGGGCCTGGCTCTGGAGTCTGGTGAAGGTTTGGTAAGGAATTAACCAACCATACATGATGAGAAGCCTTTTCTTTCTCTGATCTGCTCTTTTAATTAATTTAATAATAATTATAAATTAAGACACAGTTTCCAGAGAATTTTAATCTTAACAGATTGGGTATGCAAGAAACATAGTATGAATACGCAGTGTCTGCAATGAAGAGTAAAAGAAAGGATATCAAGTATAAGAGTGCTGGGAAGATAAAATGCCAGGTTATTGGGCTTGGATTATGTTTTAGTAATTGCTGAAAATTCTCTGGATGGATTGAGCCTTCACATAGCATGACTATTGCCTTAATAATTACAAAGAAACTATTAAATTATATCTTTTTTGTTTTGTGATTCCTTCAGATATCAAATGACAGAGGGAGCCATTTTATAGATCATATATATACTTAGCTCCAGTGTAGCTTAGATTCTAAGCCTCCTTCTTCCTTCCTAACCAACAGATAACTCCTGAAATGCAATAAGTTGACCCTCATTGTCTATTTTTTTAGACAAAATGGGAGTTCTGGAGAGGGAAAAGATCAACTCCATGTGGAAGTAAATTTGACATTTAGACTATTTGCTTCCACTTGTCCTCCTTAAGCCAAGCTAGAGCAGCACTTCCTACCATACAAATGAGCCTTGGACCCCCATAACTGGGACTTTTAGAATACATGCCTCTAGTTCTTGGGGTAGCTAATCCATCCTTCTTTGCAATTTTTGTCCTATGGACTTATACTGTTAAGAAGTATATGAAAACTAGGCCTTTCAGCCCAATATTCCTACCAATTGGAAGAAGTCATCAGTTTCATATCTCATCCAGATGCCCACCTAGGTCATCTCATAATCTTATTGCCACTGAATGTCCCTGCTCAAATTTTCTACTGTTTTAGAACAAAACTCCCTTCTTAATCACCAGTCACAGTTAGGTTTTACCTTTTTATTTCTCCATATTTAAATATAAGATCCTTGAGATCAGGAAGACTTTCTAGATATCTCTCTCTCTCATTTAAAAAAATGTGTCCCTAGCATATGTAACAGTGTTTGTTACATAGTGTTTGACTTATTTTAATTCATTCGCATGAATGTATACAAAGCACATATGCTTAAATGGTATATGATGTCAGTTGAAGACCTCTAACAATTCAGATCACAACCCATCCACATCTGTCCATCCTATACAATTCTCAATCTTATATTACATAAAATTTATCAAGTAGGGTCTGCCCAGTGTTCTGGAGGCCTTCCTCACTTTCTCTGGACATCAAGAAGGTGCCATTAGAATACTCTGTCATCCCTTGCTCTTGCCATATGACCATCGAATCATTTTTTTCCTTTTTTCTTTTTATAAAAAACCTTTGCCTTCCATCTTAGCATCAATACTGTGTATTGGTTCCAAGGCAGAAGAGTGGTAAGGACTAAGCAATGGGGGTTAAATGATTTGCCCAGAGTCACACAGGTAGGAAGTGTCTGTGGGCACATTTGAATCCAGGATTTCCCATCTCTCATTCTGACTGTCAATGCACTGAACCACCTAGCTGCCCCATATTTATTTCTATCATACAGCTCTTGATGAACTGTTTTTCTCCAGTGTTCCTTGTTCATAAAACGTGGAAGCCTGTTCACCCTCAAGACATACCTTTCTGTTGTCCCCTGGTTGATACTTTTTTTTTTTCAGAATAAGTGGTGATCCTGTTCTTACACCCCTATAGCAAAAAATAAAAAAAAAAGCTTGTGTTGAAGAGATAGGAAATGTGTGGTGTTTTAAAATGTCCCAAAGCAGTCAACCCCTATTTTTTTCTTCCTTTTTAATTCCCAGCCAAGCTTATTTTCCATGGATATTATCTATCTGATATCAGATATCTATCTGAAATATATATACTGCTGGACACGTTCTCTAAAGTGTCCGTTCAGAAGTAAACCAAAATTTGAGCAGTGGGTATTATCCATCTGTTTGATCATTCCTATGTGGATAGAGATTAGGGTTACATATGAATTATTGAGAGATAGATTTTGCCTCACACTGCTTCTGTTATGAATATAATCTATACAAATAAATACAAAGTACTTAAATATAAGGAGGGAAGGTATTTGAAGTAGTCAAATGTCATACCTAGGTCAATGCTATTTCATATTTTAATTTTATCTTTTTTTAAAATGAATTTGACAGTAAGTATGAACATCTCCATTGTAAAGATTAAAATTTAGGGATATGGGGAGAGACTATGGCAGGTAGAAATTAGTTTCTCTCTGCAAGGAGTATTATATTTTTTAGAGGTTTATTAAAGGTTAAAGATTAAAGAAAATACAGAATAAGAAAAAACACGTGCCTAGGCCAGAGGCCTAGGCAAGATAACCTCACATCCCGGAAGGGACGCATCTGCTCCAAAATGGAAGTCCAAAAGAGACTCAAAAGCCTTTGTAATCAGTTTAAATACTTTCTCAATCTCGCCCACCTCAGAATTCCGTGGGATTACAAAGCTTTTTGGGGAAGTGGAGCAAGGGCGTGTGGGGATTGAAGTCCAGAGTTCAAATCTCAATTTTACATCCCTCCATTTGATCCTCTGGGAAGAAGTCCTTCCCCAAAGGATCATAAAAACATAATCAATTTAAAGATTACAATAATTTGAGGATAAGAGAAAAAAAAAGAATAAAACCAATAATTGCTAGATGCCTTGACAAAAAAACAGTTAGGGGGCAGTCCCCTTTGGCATGAAAGTATACATACAAATAAATGTTCAATCAACCACACCCAAAGTTCAATTTTGTGCAACTTGTGGTCTGGAGGCTTCTTCATGGTGGCTTCTCCAACAGTTCTGGATTCAGAGAGGTAGAATCTTCTTTACCTAAAATTCTTCTCAAAAGGAATTTAAACTTTGCAATTTAAATAATGATTTTTTTTTTACATTCCCCCCGTTAAGAGGGTGATTAAAAAAAAAAAAAACAGGATCACTTAGGGAAGCATGGCTGAGGTATGAGGTATATGAATCAATTGGTAAGAGATATTAAAAGATATCAGAAAAATTAAAAAGAAAAGAAAAAATTTCTGGATGAAAATATAGACTACCAAAGTCTTATGTGTAAAAATTCCAAGTAAAAGAAAAATAAATCTATAACTGGTCCTTCAATCAGGGCCCAATCAAAATGATCTAAGCAATGATGATTTACCCAGTCAATAGCCAGGACTACAGAAAGGTACCACACTATGAGAGGCAGAAAAGAAAGGGACCAGATTATAGAAGCCAAGTGGGAGCCAAGTTTGGGGATACTCTTCTGTTTCTTCAGAGTGAGGGTGGACACAAGGAAAGCCTATGTCTTAACACATGTTAAACATAGTAACCTTGAGTCTTCACACTAGATTCAAGACCTTTGTATTGGCCTAGAAGTGCATCAATCCATCCTGGATTGGCTTTTCTTTGGCTCTGTGTGATGGCTCTTTTGTGTATATCTTGTCCTGGAATCAGACAGAATCATTAAGCAAAGTCCCATAATTTATTTAAATAATTAGTGGCATCATTTTTATAGTCACAAGCTTTTTTGGGCATGCATTAGCAAATGTATTTCAAACTTGTAGCACTGAAAAGTCAAAAAGTTAAAGAAAATCTTAATGCTGGTGACATGTGCTTCAAATATAAAAAGGAGAGAAAAAATAATTTAAAAAACTGAAAAAGTATATTGCACATGCAAGAAAAATATAATAATAAAAGAGCTTTAAAAAATTCAAAAATATAGCTTATAATTATTGACACTCTGTGTCAGCTAAGAAAATATAAAATGCAATGCTTTCTCACCAAAAATGAGATCCATTTCCTCTTAATATATGGCCATGATCACTGTGAGTAGAAGGCAAATGAATTGAACAAGGTTAACAATTTTTTCATTTTTAAAAATACAGTAGTGCAAATATGTAGTTATCAAAATCCCCAAAATTCTCAATAGCCCAATTAATTACAATAGCAAACAAAAACAATTTCATATTTCACGTAAGTTGCTGTATGACATTTTTAAAACCTATGAATTGATGGACATTTGTCACAATTTTTACAAACATAGCCATCTTTCAACCTTGGTATTTAAACATATTTTTTAAACAAAGTAAAACTCATCTTGGGTTTAGAACATAATCAAGAAATCTATATATCATTCTGGTACAAGTAAAGTAGTGAGCCGAAGAGTATAAATAAAGGGGTGCTCCTTTTGGAGGCTTTTTAAGGGCACAAATGCCCTGAAATTAACTGCCCAACTTCCATTCACATGTGGGAAGGTTGGGGTTTATAAAATACATTTCACTTCAGCTACTAGAATGGGCCTTACCTTGTGGTAGGGGCAGGCAAAAATAACCAGAGATTGTTAAAAAAAATTCCAAAAATCATATTTAAAAAACCCTTAAAATCATTTGAGGTATTTAGCACATTAAATTTTCCTAAGGTTGTTATACAATTATAACCAGTCCTGAAGTCCATCTATGTGATAATTTACAAAGTCAAAATAGAAAGGCTGGTTTTTTTTTTCATAAGGGCTTAATTACAATAATATTTGTTCAGCACAGTTATAGGGGAAAAACAACAGAATTTCAAAACTCAGTACATTCAAAATAAATTCAATCAACCTTCAGTTCAAGCAGAATAATATTGAATCCAGTAATATATGAACTTAAAATCACAAAGTTAAACCATAACAAAAAATGCAATAGAATACAGAGATTTTTATAAACCATTGGAGTCTGAAATGCCTTAGAATATAGCCTTTAGTCTCTTCAAAGTTCCTTGAGTATCGCTCACATACAGTACTTCTTCTGGTGACATCATCCTTTGTGTGGTGCCTTGTTCTGAGAGTAACTAGTGAGAACGAGGCACCATGCAAAGAATTATGTGGCTGCACAATGGAAGAGGTCAGCATGGTGAGCAGCGATCTGGGGGAGGGGATTCTGCACTGTGTATACTGCTGCCCTGTATAGTGGTGGCTGTGCTGCGCCTGTGCAAGGTGTGACAGGCCCATCACAGACAGCGCTGTAGCCTCCGCTATCCCAGACAGTGGTATACAATGTCACAGGCCCAGCACCACCTCCAGTACTATATACAGGCACCGGATAGCAGCGATCTGGCCTGTGACATCAGCAACCATCTTTGGCAGCACTTATGTCTGTGAACAGACTTTTTCCAGAATGAAACATCTGAAATCTCCAAGCAGATCTGGACTAACTGATGCACACTTGCATCACTTGTTAAGGCTAACAATGACAAATATGGAACCGGACATTGACCATCTCATTAGCCAAAAGCAGGCCCATAGTTCCCATTGAAATACTGGTCAGTTTGTTGATTTAAATTTACTTGTTTTTATTTTAAATATTTCATTTGTTCCCGTTTTGGTTTTTCATTTTAAAATAAGATATGTGCAGTGTGCATAGGGATTTGTTCATAGTTTTTTTTGTTTGTTTGTTTTTGTTTTTGTTTTTTAATAATCCAGCCCTCCAACAGTCTGAGGGACAGTGAACTGGCCCCCTGTATAAAAAGTTTGGGACTTCCGGGTAATCATGGCTGCAATCTAGACGCGGCACGCTTCCTCTCCCCAGCACCGAACGAAATAGACTACATCAAAGGAGCATAAAATCACCTTTGGAGGAACAGAAGGACTCCCCAGTACCCCACAGAGGCAAAGGTACGTGGGGCTTGAACATTTCAACACTAAAATAAGAAGGAAAAGCTTGCACAGAAAAGTGAACTGAGCCGCCCTTCCCCCACCCCACCTCCCCCACTAAACCAGAGTGAGCTACCTGAGCGCTCACCGGGACAGCGAGTGAGTGGGGAGCGTCTCTGTCTGGGGGGGCACTCCAGGGTCCTTGGGATCTGGGGACTGCCAGGAAAAAACGTCTCAGGGCGCTTTCACTGGAGAAGCCAGCGGACTTCGGGCGGGCTGCGCTGAACAAGGCGCGCTGATTATCTGGGCGGAGCTGAATACCTGGGCTCAGCTGAATACCTGGGCTCGGAGGCTGGGAAGAACTAGTCTGAAGCAACCTAAATTCACAGAAAAACCACTCTTATAACCCAGACCCCAGACCAAAAAGGAAAGGGAAATAAAACCACCAAAGGGATGGCTCACATGGCCCAAAATCAAGCCTCCAGGAAGAAAGGGAAAAAAGTGACTATTGAAAACTTTTATGGTGGAAGTACCCAAGGAAAAGAGGAGAATGAGGAGGAAATCCAAAAAAATTCAGAACACGCCTCCCAAAATGGAAACTATCAACAAGCTCTGGAAGATCTCAAACTGGAACTTATCCAAAAGATGGAAACCTTCTGGAAAGAAAAATGGGAGAAAGAGATCAGCTGTCTGACAGATAAGACTGCTCAATTGGAAAAAGAACTCGAAGCATCCAATACAAGGGCAGACAAGGCTGAAAAGCAAATCCAGTCCCTAATGACCAGAATCAAGCACCTAGAAGAAAGTGAGATGATAAAACAGCAAGAATCAATAAAGCAAACCCAAACAATTAATGAATTGGAAGAAAACATAAAATATCTCACTGAGAAGGTCACGGACCTGGAGAACAGAGGAAGACGAGAAAATCTCCGTATCATCGGTCTCCCAGAAAAACCAGAGGTAAACAACAAATTGGATTTTATTCTAGAGGAGATTATAAAAGAAAATTGCCCCCACGTTCTGGAGCAAGGGGGCAAAATAGAAATAGAAAGGATTCATAGAACACCTTCTATACTAAATCCCCAAAAGACAACGCCTAGGAATGTAATTGCCAAATTCAAGAGCTTCCAAGTAAAGGAGAAAATCCTATAAGAAGCCAAGAAGAAGAGCTTCAGATATAAGGGGGCTCCCATAAGGATCACACATGACTTAGCGGCTAACACACTAAGAGACCGCAAAGCATGGAACACGATATTTAGAAAGGCAAGAGAGCTGGGTCTCCAACCAAGAATCAACTACCCAGCAAAACTGACTATATACTTCCAGGGGAAAGTATGGGCATTCAACAAAATAGAAGATTTCCAAGCATTTGCTAAGAAAAGACCAGAGCTCTGTGGAAAGTTCGATATCCAAGCACAGAAAGCAAGAGAAACATGAAAAGGTAAATATGAAAGAAAGGGAAAAGGAGATAAATCTTATCTTTCTCTTTAAGTCAAACTCTCTTCTATAAGGACTACATTTACATCTAATTATATATATTAATATGTGGGGAAAATGTTTTGTGTAACTCTCATAAATTGTATCATCATAAGAGTAGTTAGAAGAAACATGCATAGGGAAAGATTGGGGAATCAAGAAGATTTGGGGAAAGTTGGGGCAAAAAAAGGAAAAGGGAGGGGGGAACCGTGATAATACTAAGATTAACTTCAAGAAATAGGGGGGGAATCAATAGAATAAACTTTCCCATATAAAGATACACATGGGAAGGGGAGGGGAAGAACTCTCATATGAGAAGGAGAGGAAGAGAGCGTGAAGTGGAAGTACTTAAACCTTACTCTCAGTGAAATCAAATCTGAGAGGGAAGAACATCTAGATCCAGTGGGATCCTGAATTCTATCTTATCCATTAGGGCAAGAAAGAAAGGAAAATTAAGGAGGGGGAGGGGGGAGGGAGTACAAAAAGGGAGGGAAGGAGAGGGGGGAGGGGAAGGGAGCATAAAAAGGGAAGGGCTAGAAAGGGAAGCATCTCAAGGGAGGGGACTAGGGGGACTGACCTAAAGTAAATCACTGGTTCAAAAGGAGAAAGCTAAAGAAGAAAGGTCAGAACTAGGGGAAGACATCAAAATGCCAGCGAATCCACAAATAACAATCATAACTTTGAACGTGAATGGGATGAACTCACCCATAAAACGTAGACAAATAGCAGAATGGATTAGAACACAAAACCCTACCATATGTTATCTTCAAGAAACACATATGAGACGGGTTGACACTCACAAGGTTAGAATTAAAGGTTGGAGTAAGACCTTTTGGGCCTCAACCGATAGAAAGAAGGCAGGAGTTGCAATCATGATATCTGACAAAGCCAAAGTACAAATAGACCTGATCAAAAGGGACAGGGAAGGTAAATATATTCTGCTAAAAGGAAGTATAGACAATGAGGAAATATCACTAATCAACATGTATGCACCAAATGGTATAGCATCCAAATTTTTAATAGAGAAACTAGGAGAATTGAAGGAGGAATTAGACAGTAAAACCATATTAGTGGGAGACTTGAACCAACCACTATCAAATTTAGATAAATCAAATCAAAAAATAAATAAGAAAGAGGTAAAAGAGGTGAATGAAATCTTAGAAAAATTAGAATTAATAGACATATGGAGAAAAATAAATAGGGACAAAAAAGAATACACCTTCTTTTCAGCACCACATGGCACATTCACAAAAATAGATCATACACTAGGTCATAGAAACATGGCACTTAAATGCAGAAAAGCAGAAATATTAACTGCAGCCTTTTCAGATCACAAGGCAATTAAAATATTGATCGGCAAGGGTACATGGAGACCCAAATCAAAAATTAATTGGAAATTAAATAACATGATACTCCAAAATCGGATAGTTAGAGAAGAAATCATAGAAACAATTAACAATTTCGTTGAAGAAAATGACAATGGCGAAACATCCTTTCAAACCTTATGGGATGCAGCCAAGGCAGTACTTAGAGGAAAATTCATATCCCTGAGTGCATATATTAACAAATTAGGGAGGACAGAGACCAAGGAATTGGAAATGCAAATCAAAAAACTTGAGAATGAACAAATTAAAAACCCCCAGAAGAAAACCATACTAGAGATCCTAAAAATTAAGGGAGAAATTAATAAAATAGAAAGTGACAGAACTATTGAGCTAATAAACAAGACTAGAAGCTGGTACTTTGAAAAAACAGACAAAATAGACAAAGTACTGGTTAATTTAATTAAAAAAAGGAAAGAAGAAAGGCAAATTAATAGCATCAAGGATGAAAAGGGGGATCTCACCTCAAATGAAGAGGAAATTAAGGCAATCATTAAAAACTACTTTGCCCAACTATATGGCAATAAATTTACCAATCTAGGTGATATGGATGAATATTTACAAAAATATAAATTGCCTAGACTAACAGAAGAAGAAATAGTTTTCTTAAATAATCCCATATCAGAAATTGAAATCCATCAAGCCATCAAAGAACTGCCTAAGAAAAAATCCCCAGGGCCTGATGGATTCACCAGTGAATTCTATCAAACATTCAGAGAACAGTTAACCCCAATATTATACAAACTATTCGACATAATAAGCAAAGAGGGAGTCCTACCAAACTCCTTTTATGACACAAGCATGGTACTAATTCCAAAGCCAGGCAGGCCAAAAACAGAGAAAGAAAACTATAGGCCAATCTCCCTAATGAATATAGATGCAAAAATCTTAAATAGGATACTAGCAAAAAGACTCCAGCAAGTGATTAGAAGGGTCATCCACCATGATCAAGTAGGATTCATACCAGGGATGCAGGGCTGGTTCAACATTAGGAAAACTATCCACATAATTGACCACATCAACAAGCAAACCAACAAGAATCACATGATTATCTCAATAGATGCAGAAAAAGCCTTTGATAAAATACAACACCCATTCCTACTAAAAACACTAGAAAGCATAGGAATAGAAGGGTCATTCCTAAAAATAATAAACAGTATATATCTAAAACCATCAGCTAATATCATCTGCAATGGGGATAAACTAAATCCATTCCCATTAAGATCAGGAGTGAAACAAGGATGCCCACTATCACCTCTATTATTTGACATTGTATTAGAAACACTAGCAGTAGCAATTAGAGAAGAAAAAGAAATTGAAGGCATCAAAATAGGCAAGGAGGAGACCAAATTATCACTCTTTGCAGATGACATGATGGTCTACTTAAAGAATCCTAGAGATTCAACCAAAAAGCTAATTGAAATAATCAACAACTTTAGCAAAGTTGCAGGATACAAAATAAACCCACATAAGTCATCAGCATTTCTATATAATTCCAACACAGCTCAGCAGCAAGAACTAGAAAGAGAAATCCCATTCAAAATTACCCAAGACAAAATAAAATACTTAGGAATCTATCTCCCGAGACAAACACAGGATCTATATGAACACAACTACAAAACACTTTCCACACAACTAAAACTAGACTTGAACAATTGGAAGAACATTAACTGCTCATGGGTAGGACGAGCCAATATAATAAAAATGACCATCCTACCCAAACTCATCTATCTATTTAGTGCCATACCCATGGAACTCCCAAAAATTTTTTTTACTGATTTAGAAAAAAACATAACAAAGTTCATTTGGAAGAACAAAAGATCAAGGATACCCAGGGAATTAATGAAAAAAAATACAAAGGAAGGGGGTCTTGCAGTCCCAGATCTCAGACTATATTATAAAGCAGCGGTCATCAAAACAATTTGGTACTGGCTAAGAGACAGAAAGGAGGATCAGTGGAATAGACTGGGGGCAAGCAACCTCAGCAAGACAGTATATGACAAACCCAAAGATCCCAGCTTTTGGGACAAAAACCCACTATTTCATAAAAACTGTTGGGAAAATTGGAGGACAGTGTGGGAAAGATTAGGCTTAGATCAACACCTCACACCCTACACCAAGATAAATTCAAAATGGATGAATGACTTGAACATAAAGAAGGAAACTATAAGAAAATTAGGCGAACACAGAATAGTATACATGTCAGACCTTTGGGAAGGGAAATACTTCAAAACCAAGCAAGAATTAGAAAGAATTACAAAATGCAAAATAAATAATCTGGATTACATCAAATTAAAAAGTTTTTGTACAAACAAAACCAATGTAACCAAAATCAGAAGGGTAGCAACAAATTGGGAAACAATCTTCATAAAAACCTCTGACAAGGGTTTAATTACTAAAATTTATAAAGAACTAAATCAATTGTACAAAAAATCAAGCCATTCTCCAATTGACAAATGGGCAAGGGACATGAACAGGCAATTCTCAGTCAAAGAAATCAAAACTATTAATAAGCACATGAAAAAGTGCTCTACATCTCTTATAATCAGAGAGATGCAAATCAAAACAACTCTGAGGTATCATCTCACACCTAGCAGATTGGCTAACATGACAGCTATGCAAAGTAATGAATGCTGGAGGGGATGTGGCAAAGTGGGGACATTAATTCATTGCTGGTGGAGTTGTGAATTGATCCAACCATTCTGGAGGGCAATTTGGAACTATGCCCAAAGGGCGATAAAAGACTGTCTGCCCTTTGATCCAGCCATAGCACTGCTGGGCTTGTACCCCAAAGAGATAATGGACAAAAAGACTTGTACAAAAATATTCATAGCTGCGCTCTTTGTGGTGGCCAAAAATTGGAAAATGAGGGGATGCCCCTCAATTGGGGAATGGCTGAACAAATTGTGGTATATGTTGGTGATGGAATACTATTGTGCTAAAAGGAATAATAAAGTGGAGGAATTCCATGTGAACTGGAACAACCTCCAGGAATTGATGCAGAGCGAAAGGAGCAGAACCAGGAAAACATTATACACAGAGACTGATACATTGTGGTACAATCGAAGGTGATGGACTTCTCCATAAGTATCAATGCAATTTCCCTGAACAATCTGCAGGGATCTAAAAAAAAATACTACCCACAAGCAGAGGATAAACTGTGGGAGTAAAAACACCGCTGAAAAGCAACTGCTTGACCACAGGGTTGGAGGAGATAAGACTGAGGAGAGACTCTAAATGAACACTATAATGCAAACTCCAACAACAGGGAAATGGGTTCGAGTCAAGAACACATGTGATAACCAGTGGAATCATGCGTCGGCTATGGGAGAGGGAAAGGCAGGGGGGGGGGGAGGGGAGGAAAAGAAAACGATCTTTGTTTCCAGTGAATAATGTATGAAAACGACCAAATAAAATAATATTAAAATTAAAAAAAAAAAAAGTTTGGGGACCCCTGCCATAGATTAAGAGCAGAAGTAAAAAAGCCAGTCTCCTTCCAGCACTTGCATTTTAAATCCCACTAGCTCCTCCCTCCACTCTAACATTGCAGGAGGATGCTAGCGAAGGCCAGGGAATGCCAGACCATTAGATATGACGTTACTCTGTAACACTGATCATTGGGGTGTCACAGATGGAGACAATTTGTTTCATACAAGGGGAAGGAAATATGATTGTTCATCAGTTTTCTGGAGTGATGATGAGGCGATTACATAGATCAGAATTCTTAAGTCCTTCAAACTTGTTTTCTTTTACAATGTTAATAGCTTTTTTTTTTCCTTTCTAAATTGTCCTCTTGGTTCTTTTTTTCACTATGCATCAATCCATAAAAGTTTTCCTGGTTTTCTCTGAGTCCACATCTCCGATCAATTCCTACATTATAATAACATTCTACAATATTCCCATAATACAGTTCATTTAATCATCTCCCAATTGATGGGTTGTTATTTGTTTTCAATTCTGTGCTGGGACAGAAAGTGCCTCTATAAATATTTTGTACATGAGTCCTCTTCCTGTTTCTTTTTCCTCTTTGACATTTGCCAATGAATCTTTGGGTTTATTGAAAGCTATGACACTGTCTTCAATTACTTTTTGGATTTATATATCAATCTGTTCTGCAGATGAACTTTCCTATTTTTGGACTAGTACTAAAGAGTTTTGATGAATAAAACACTTCGGTGGGTTGAAAAAGTCATAAGTAAAGAATTGGGGAGACATGGAACAATAGTGGTTGTGGGCGACTCTGTGGAGAGTGCCTGTAACTTACTGCTGCTTATTGCCACCTTCTCATCCTTAAACCTTTTGTGTCTGGAAATTTAACGAACTATACTTCATTGTAGCTAATTCATTTTTAGCATATGGATAATATATAATGGCTCTTCAATTCACCAAGGTCCCTTTCTATCCTGCTTCAGTTCATATCAAATTAAAAACTATGACTGAAGTCAAAATAGCTCAGTCCCTACTTGGGAAAGTGCCTAACATTTAGGTAGAAATTTGGCTTTCTGCCCTATTTTTATTTTTAGTTGTGGCTAACCTCTGGTTTCTTTTTATTTGAGACCAAATTCAAGTTATTGAAAATGTTGAGGGAAATGGAACAGAGTAAATTGAAGCTTCTATTACTAGGGAAGCATAAGGAGTAGAAGTAATGTAATAAATAAGCAGACCATTCTTAGAACTTTCCTTACATCTTAAAGAAGTGGATACAATTGGTACTTTGATCCAATTCTCTGCTCTCAGATGCATGTAGGGGCCAGTGACTTTCCTTGCTCTCTCCTTTCTCTGCAATAGCTCAGCCCTCCTTTTTTCTTTCTTTTGTGATAAAGGATAAAAGGTTTGCATCTCTCAGTTTTTGCAAACTTCCCAACCAATGAATCTGAATTTATTTTTATGTTCCCTCTTGTTCTTTCCTCACCCCAAATCCCATCATAACACTTTCCTGAGTTTTTCCCTTTCCATTTCTCCTTTCATTTATTGTCTCTGTTTTCTGATTCATTCTGGATCAATGGAACTATCCTAATAATTTGAAGAAAGGGCCTACTTTCTTAAAAAACAAAACAAAACAAAAAAACAACAACCCTTACTAATTCAAGGCAGAAGAGTAATAAACATTGAGCAAGGGGGGTTAAGTGATTTGCATAGGGTCACACAGCTAGGAAGTATCTGAGGTCAGATTTGAAACCAGAACCTCTCATCTCCAGGCCTGGCTCTCTATTGACTGAACCATCTGGCTGCCCTCTGGGACTACTTTCTTTTAATTTTTATATTCTTAATCCTGGCAAATTGCTTAGGGAATGTTTTCTGAATTTAATTGGATATTGCACATCAGGGACAGATTGAAAACAGGCCTTTGTAAAGACATTGACAGCTTTGTTTCATTTTTTCCTCTTTTTGATCCCCAATCTGTTTTACATATGAATATTTTAAAAATAATCTCTCCTAATTGAGATTCCCACCAAACATTCTGGGGATTAACAGTTTTCCCTTCCACCATATTTTATTTGTTTTATGATGTGATAAGTACTTATGTTTTTTCCATTATCTTCCTCCATAACATTTTCTAAATGCTCTTATTTTGCCTTTGGTTGCTATGTCTCTCCACTTAAAAAAGAATTCAAGGGTTTGCTAACTGAGACAGTTTCCAGATTCTTTTGTCGTATACACTGTGACATTTACATTATATTAGTAAAATATGAAAATCGGTTTTGAACAATGATACACGCATAACCCAATGCAATTGCTCATCAGCTCAGGAAGAGGGGAGGGGAAGAACAGGAATCACTTAACCATGGAAAATATTCAAAATAAATTAATTACATTATATTAGTAAAACTATTATAAGAAATGGTTGAAATTTTTAAATCTTTTTCATCCCAAACTGTCATGTTTGCATTGTGGTAATTGTCCAGAGTGTTTCCTCTTTCTTTTACTGTGACATTAGTTTTCAACTTTGCACTCATTAGTAAATTATCAGACCACACAGACAATTAATTCAGGAACAATTCTGCTGTTGAAAACCAATTACTTCCTATTGGTCCTTGCTTTTCCTAGTGCCTTTTGACTCTCTAATGAAACAATGTTATTCCTAACACATCACTGAGTGGCTCCTGTGAATCCTGGAATCACAGTTTCAGCATTGGTAGGAAGCCTAGTGTGCCATCTAATCCAACTGTATGCTGTCCCTGAAATAATTCCCTCTACAGTATACCTGACAAAAGTTCAATCATGCCACAATGCTCTTAATAAGAGGAGTCTACTACTGTTAAAATTAGTTTTGACTTCTGGGAATTGAAGTCCGGGGTTCAAATCTCCATTTTTCAATTCTCCCATTTGATTCTATTGGGAAAAGTTTCCCCAAAAGGATCATGAAAACATAATCAACTTAAAGATTACAACAATTTGAGGATAAGAGGGAAAAAGAACAAAACCAATAATTGCTGGATGCCTTGACAAAAAACCAGTTAGGGGGCAGTCCCCTTTGGCATGAAAGTATACATACAAATAAATGTTCAAACAACCACACGCAAAGTTCATTCTTGATCTTCTTGTGTAGCTTGTGGTCTGGAGGAATCTTCATGGTGTCTTCTCCAAACAGTTCAGTTTCTTGATTCGGAGAGGTAGCATATCTCTTAACCTAAAATTCTTCTCAAAAGGAATTTAAACTTTGCAATTTAAAATAATAATATTTTTACATTCCCTCATGAAGAAGGTGATTGAAAAACACAGGGATAACTTAGGGATGCATGGCTGAGTTATGAGGTATATGAATCAATTGGCAAGAGAAATTAAAAAGACATCAGAAAAATCCAAATAAAAAAGAAAATTTCTGGATGAAAATATAGATTATCAAAGTCTTATGTGTAAAAATTCCAAGTAAAGGAAAAGTAAATCTATAACAGGTCCTTCAATCAGGGCCCAATTAAAATGATCTAAGCAATGATGCATGTACCCAGTTAGTAGCCAGGACTACAAAAAGTTTGCCACACTCTGAAAGACAGGAAAGGGACTATTTTATAGATGCCAAGTAGGAGCCAAGTTAGGGATACTCGTCTGTAAGTATTTTCACAAAGAGTGTGGATACAAGGAAGGCCTATGTCTTAACGTATGTTAAGCGTAGCAACCTTGAGTCTACTAGGTTCATGTCCTTTGTATTGGCTTAGAAGTACATCAATCCTTCCTGGATTGGTTTCTCTTTGGCCCTGTGCAATGGCTCTTTTGTATATCTTGTCCTGGAATCAGACAGAATCATTAAGCAAAGTCCCATAATTTTTTTAAACAATTAGTGGTATCATTTTTATAGTCTCAAGCTTTTGGGGCATGCATTGACAAATGTATGTTGGACTTATATTACTGCTAAATCAAAAAGTTAAAAAAATCTTAATACTGGTGACATGTGCTTCAAATATAAAAAGGAGAGAAAAAATAATGAAATAGTATATTGCATATGCAAGGAAAATATAATAAAAGAGTTTAAAAAATTCAAAAATGTAGCTTATAATCATTGAAACACTGTGTCAGATAAGAAAATATAGAATATAAGGCTTTCTCACCAAAAATGAGATCCATTTCCTCTTCATATCTGGCCATGATCCACTGTGAGTACAAGCAAATGAATTTCACAAGGTAACAGTTTTTTTTTTTAAAGAACAGTAGTACAAATATGTAAGTATCAATATCCCCAAAATTCTCAATAGTCCAGTTAATTACAATAGCAAACAAACACACTATCATTTTTTACACATGAGTTGCTGTATGGCATTTTTAAAAGCCTAGGAACCGATGGATATTTGTCACAATTTTTATAAACATAGCAAATCTTTCAACCTTGGTAATCATATTTTTAAACAAAGTAAAACTCATTTGGGTTTAGAACATCATCAATAAATCTAGATATCATTGCAAAAAATGTGGCAAAGGAGTCTAGGAAAAACCCAAACCTCTGTAAAGTGAGCTAAAGAGCTATAAATGAGAGATGCTCCCTTTTTTTGGGGGGGAGACTTCTAGGGGTACGATGCTCTGGGATTAACTTCCCAGCTTCCATTCACAGTTTTATAAATGTGGGAGTTGAGATTATAATTGTATTTAACTTCAGTTACTAAAATGGGCCTTACCTCATTTTAGGGGCAGGCAAAATGACCAGAGATTGATAAGAAAAAAATTCTAAAAATTGTGTCTAAAGAACCCTTAAAATCAATTTGAGATATTTAGCTCATTAAATTTTCCAAAGGTTGTTATAGCAATTTTCTGATGGAGTCCATATATCCTCTATGTGACAATTTACAAAGTCAAAAATAGAAAATCTGTTTTTATATGAGCTTACTCAATAATGTTTGTTCAGTATGGTTATAGGGGAAAAGCAACAGAATATAACAGTAGTTAAAACCCAGTACATTAAACTGATTCAGTGTAACAGAATACTATTGAATGCAGTAATATATGAACTTAAAATCATAAAGTTAAACCTTAAACAAAACAATCAGCAAAATGCAATAGAATACAGAAATTTTTATAAAACATTGGAGTCTGAAATGCCTTAAAAATATAACCTCCAGTCTCTTTAAAATTCCTTGGGTTTTTTGTTTTCTTTTTTTTTTAATTATCCATTTAGATGCCTACTGTCAGAAGGCAGAATATTGGTAAGGGCTAGGCAATGGGGGACAAATGACCTGCCCAGGGCCACACCATCAGGAAGTGTCTGAGGCCAGATTTCAACCCAGGACCTCCCATCTCTAGTCCTGGCTCTCAATCCATTAAGCCACTGAGCTGCCTTCCCATAGTGAGGGTGGGTTTTTGGAATCTCAAAGTTTTCCAAAGAATTGCAGGGAGTTGAATTTTTTCCCTGACCCTCAGGTGAAATAAATAAAAGTATCAGTACAGACAAAAGATATCCTCTTAAAGTAGTCAGGCTTATAAGTTCAAAAGTCTCTTCCTTCTCCTCTTTCTCCCCCTCTGCTATCCCCTGCCCCTTGCCATGAGGAGGCTAATCATAGCCTAAGGAGAATCACCCCCATTTTTTACCAGCTGGTGGAAGTGAGTCCTGGGCCTGGGGTGATGAGTGATCTTCTCTGAGGCTAGAGTTTGCTGGGGCCATGTGGGCTGGTCGTGACCAGGTGAGTGAGATCTGGGTCAAACAGGTCTGGATTGCAGGAGATCAACAGGCTTTTCTGAAAATTCTTGGAGGAACTTGGCTTAAAAAAATCATTATCTAGGCTATCTTTTTTTTTTTAATTTGAGAAGTTCTCATCCAATCTAGTAGTCACCAAACTGTTAAAATTAGAATTAGTTTCTCTGCTAAAAGTATTATATTTTATGAGGTTTATTAAAGATTAAGAAATAAAGAAAAAACAAAATAAGAAAGCACATGAAACCTACATCTTGCCTGCTAGGTAGAGAGCCATGTATGCCTAGAAGCGGAAGCTAAGAGAGGGCAAGTAGGCGGTACAGTCAGTTCAAATACAATTTTTGTTCTCAGCCCAGGTGGGTATCTCCAGTAAGATTTTAGGGGATTCTGGGAACTACCAAGGACTTATGGGAATTGAAGTCCAGGATTCAAATCTCCATTTTTACACTACCAACCAAAACAATGCATTCTGCCTTCGGAGAAGTCAGATTGTAGGTAAGTTTTTCCTGATGTCAAAGTTAAAGCAGCTTCTTCACCTTACATCCTTCGGTACAGGTGCTGGCAACAAGATCCAAGTAAAACAAGTCTAATTTCTTTCCCACATGGCAGCTGTTCAAATACTTTAAGATAGTCTTTATGTCCCCAATGAGACTTCTCTGGACTAAATATTCCCAGGTCTTCGACTTATCCTCATACTAAATGAAGTCAAGGCCATTTATCATTCTGGTTGCCCTTCTCTGGAGGATCTCCAGCTTATGAAGATTTTTCTTTTCATGTAGAGTTCTGGAGTTCAACAAAAATGAAGTCAATACTCCAGATATAGTCTGATGGAA
The DNA here is from genome assembly GCF_027887165.1 of Monodelphis domestica. Classification (NCBI taxonomy): domain Eukaryota; kingdom Metazoa; phylum Chordata; class Mammalia; order Didelphimorphia; family Didelphidae; genus Monodelphis; species Monodelphis domestica. Next base: position 344,054,192 of record NC_077229.1, read on the forward strand.
AAGAGCACAGTGAGTCAACATACTTTGTTGTCTATTACATTGCACATCTAATGAAGCCCAAGATCACAATAACTATTTTTGTTACAACATTGACACTGCTGCTAAATCCACTAAACCCCCCCCCCCCAGGTTATTTTTGCAAGGACTGATATTTGTCATGACTACATATTGTATTAATGAAAATAGTTTTTTTTTAGGAAAGCATAAGATTTTACATTTATTTTCTCTAAACTCAGTGACCTTATTGACACTTGTGGCACCAATAATCATGGCTATGCAGAAGACTCCCAGAACACTATAGACAGTCCTTTTCTCTCCTGAGCTATATGCCTATAGGACATTTCCAATTAGATGTCCTAGTTACATCTCAGAATCAAAAGGCTTAGAATGCAACTCATTCTCTCTTTTGAAAGATCTACTCATCTTCCAGAATTCTTTTTTTCTATTTTCATATTTAATCTATAATATTTCATTCTCAGATTGAATGGAAATTTTACAAATGTTAATTTAATAATAATTTTGTTGACAAGTACAAATATACTTTGGAAATTATTCATTCTGAGTTATAATCACCAGGAAACAGAGAAAGCAACAGAGCCTCCCATATTCATCTGACCCCTCTCAATCAGCTTTTTTAGGGTAATAGATAAATCTTTGTCTCAAGTGATATTTCTCAGACTTTTCTCCGGAGCCCTATAGCATTGTCCCCACTCTCATCCCCAGCTCCTTCTTGAAATTCTTGATGGGTTTTTGTAAATACCCCCTTCTTTTGGCTATCAAAGAAGACCGAAAGTTAACAGGAAAAGTTACAATTTTTCCAGTCTCTCACCTTTGCAGCCTTGGTGTTATCTTTGCTCTCCTTTATCCAATCTTGCCAATTCTATCTCCATAATATCCCTCACACATAACTGCTCTCTACTCACACAACTTCCATCTTAGTTCACCCTCAGTACTGCTCACTTGGATTATTGCAACAATTTCCTAATTGGTCTTCCTGCTTCAAATCTCTTCCTACACATAGCTACCAAAATTATTCTCATTATGGCACAAGTGTAACCTCACTCATTGAAAATGCAGTAGTTCCCTATTGCATCTAGGATAAAACTTTTCTGTTTGTCTTTTCAATCTCTTCACAACAAGCACTTAGCTTGTCTTTCCAGCTTCATCATATGTATATGTCTCTTGTACTTTGCAGTCTCTTCAAACTGGTCTGTTTTTCACACATACGTACATACAGACAAACATATACCATCCTCTCTTCCACCTTTCTGCCTTTTACTGACCACTCTCCTAATTTGCAGAATGTCCTTCTTCAATATTCCACCTCATAGATCCTTTCCTTCCTTCAAAGAAGAGCTCAAGTACCACGTCCTACATGATAACTTTCTTGATGCTGCAAAATGCTACTGCTCACAAAAAAATAGACCAAGAATCCATAAAATGATTATGTAATTTCTCCACTCATATAGGGCCTATCCACAAGTCAGCCAAATGGTCTAAATCACCAAGAAGACCAGTAGGCCTCCCCAGTCCATCTCCTAACACTGGAAATTCACCAAAAAACAAATTTCAAAGAGACTTCTTGGGGTAGAGCCAAGATGGCGGAGTGGAGTAGAGAAAGACGTTCAAGTTCATCATGAGAAAACTTTCGAACCAATATTTTTAAAAATGCCATAAAATGAAGATAGGCTACAATAAGGAGACAGAAACAACTTCCTTTTTTATTTCAAATAATTTATTTAGTCAATTTAGAAGATTATTCCTTGGTTACAAAAATTACATTATTTCCCTCCCTCCCCTCCACCCACCCTTCCCACAGTTAATGTGCAATTTCATTGGGTATTACTTGTGTCCTTGATCAGAACCTATTTCCATGTTGGTGTTTCCACTAGGAAGTTCATTTAGAGTCTACATACCCAACCATGTCCCCTCGACCCATTTATTGAAGCAGTTGTTTTTCTTCTGTTTTTCTATTCCCACAGTTTTTCCTCTGAAGGTAGAGAGTAGTTTTTCCTTGTAGATTCCTCCTAGTTGTTCAGGACCACTGCATTGCCACTAATGGAGAAGTCCATTATATTCGATTGTACCACAGTGTATTAGTCTCTGTGTATAATGTGCTCCTGGTTCTGCTCCTCTCACTCTCCATCAATTCCTGGAAGTTGTTCCAGTTCCCATGGAATTCCTCCACTTTATTATTCCTTTGAGCACAATAGTATTCCATCACCAACATATACTACAATTTGTTCAGCCATTCCCCAATTGAAGGGCATCCCTTCATTTTCCAATTTTTTGCCACCACAAAGAGCACATCTATGAATATTCTTGTAGACGTCTTTTTCCTTATTATCTCTTTGGGGTACAAACCCAGCAGTGCAATGGCTGGATCAAAGGGAAGTCTTTTAGCGCCATTTGGGTATAGTTCCCAATTGCCCTCCAGAATGGTTAGATCAATTCACAACTCCACCAGCTTGACACATCCCCTCCAGCATTCATTACTTTCCATTGCTGTCATGTTAGCCACTCTGCTAGGTATGAGGTGATACCTCAGAGTTGTTTTGGTTTGCATCTCTCTGATTATAAGAGATTTAGAACACTTTTCATGTGCTTATTAATAGTTTTGATTTCTTTAACTAAAAATTGCCTATTCATGTCCCTTGCCCATTTATCAATTGGAGAATGACTTGATTTTTGTACAATTGGTTTAGTTCTTTATAAATTTGGGTAATTAGACATTTGTCAGCAGTTTTTGTTATAAAGATTGTTTCCCAATTTGTTGCTTCCCTTCTAATTTTGGTTGCATTGGTTTTGTTTGTACAAAAACTTTTTTAAATTTGATGTAATCAAAATTATTCTTGATTTTAAAGTCTTTCCTTTCCCATAGATCTGACATGTATACTATTCTGTGTTATTCTGTGTTAACCTTTTTATATTCAAGTCATTCACCCATTCTGAGTTTATCTTGGTGTAGGTTGTGAGATGTTGATCCAAACCTAATCTCTCCCATACTGTCTTCCAATTTTCCCAGCAATTTTAATCAAATAGTGGATTTTGGTCCCAAAAGCTGGGACCTCTGGGCTTATCATAGAATATATTGTTGAGGTCATTTACCCCAAGTCTATTCCACTTATCTTCCTTTCTGTCTCTTAGCCAGTACCAAATTGTTTTGATGACCACTGCTTTATAGTATAGTATAGTATAGTATAGTATAGTATAGTATAGTGTATAGTATATATATATATATATATATATATATACATATATATATATATATACTTTATAGTATAGTATAGTATAGTATAGTATAGTATAGTATAGTATAGTATAGTATAGTATAGTATAGTATAGTATAGAGATCTGGGACTGCAAGGCCTCCTTCTTTTGCATTTTCCCCCCATGATTTCCCTGCATAACCCTGATCTTTTGTTCTTCCAAATGAACTTTGTTAAGTTTTTTTCTAATCAAGTAAAAAGTTTTTGGTAGTTCAATGGGTATAGCATTAAATAGTTAATTTGGGTAGGATTGTTATTTTTATTATGTTAGCTCATCTTACCCATGAGCAATCAATGTTTTTCCAATTGTTTAGATCTAGTTTTAATTGTGTTGAGAGTGTTTTGTAGTTGTGTTCATATAGTTCCTGTGCTCGACTCCACAGATAGATTCCTAAATATTTTTATATTGTCTAGGGTGATTTAAAATGGAATTTCTCTTTCTAATTCTTGCTGTTGAGATATTTTGGAGTAGAAATGCTGATGACTTCTCTGAGTTTATTTTGTATCCTGCATCTTTGCTAAAGTTGTTGATTATTTCGACTAGCTTTTTGGTTGATTCGCTAGAACTCTTTAAGTAGACCATCATATCATCTGCAAAGAGGATAGCTTGGTCTCCTCATTGCCTATTTTAATACCCTCAATTTCTTTTTCTTCTCTAATTGCTACTGCTAGTGTTTCTAATACAATGTTAAATAACAGAGGTGATAATGGGCATCCTTTTTTCACTCCTGATCTTATTTGGAAGGCTTCTAGTTTATCCCCATTGCAGATGATGTTTGCTGATAGTTTTAGATATATAATGTTTATTATTTTTAGGAAAGGCCCTTCTATTCCTATGCTTTCTAGTGTTTTCAATAGGAGTGGCTGTTGTATTTTGTCAAAGGCTTTTTCTGCATCTATTGAGATAATCATGTGGTTTTTGTCAGTTTGCTTGTTAATATGGTCAATTATCTGGATGATTAAACCATCCTTGCATTCCTGGTATGAATCCTACATAGTCATAGTGAATAGCCCTTGTGATGACTTGCTGGAGTCTTTTTGCTAGTATCCTATTTAAGATTTTTGCATCTATATTCATTAAGGAGATTGGTCTATAGCAGCAGTTCTCAACCTCTCAATTTGTAGCAATGAGAATACATAATGCATATCAGGTATTTACATTCCAAATCATAATTGTAGCAAAATTACAGTTTTGAAGTAGCCACCAAAATAATTTTTTGGTTTGGGGTCACTGCACCATGAGGAACTGTATTGTGGGGTCACGGCATTAGAAAGGTTGAGAACCACTGGTCTATAGTTTTCTTTCTCTGTTTTGGACCTGCCTGGCTTTGGAATCAGTACCATATTTGTGTCGTGAAATGAGTTTGGTAGAACTCCTTCTTTGCTTATTCTGTCAAATAATTTGTATAATATTGGGATTAGTTGTTCTTTGAATGTTTGATAGAATTAATTTGTGAATCCATCTGGACCTGGGGATCTTTCCTTAGGGAGTTTCTTTGATGGCTTGTTCGATTTCTTTTTCTGATATGGGGTTATTTAGATAATCTATTTCTTCCTCTGTTAGTCTAGGTAATTTATACTTTTGTAAATATTCATCCATATCACCTAGATTGCCATATTTGTTGCCATATAGTTGGGCATAATACTTTTTAATGACTGCCTTAATTTCCTCTTCTTTAGAGGTGAGGTCTCCCTTTGGATACTGTCAATTTGGTTTTCTTCTTTCCAGTACTTTGTCTATTTTATTTGTTTTTTCAAAGTACCAGCTTCTAGTCTTATTTATAAAATCAATAGTTCTTTGACTTTCAATTTTATTAATTTCTCCTTTGATTTTTAGTATCTCTAATTTAGTCTTCATCTGAGGATTTTTAATTTGTTCACTTTCTAGTTTTTTTTTAAATTTGCATGCCCAATTCATTGACCTCTGCCCTCTCTACTTTGTTAATATATGAACTCAAGGATATAAATTTCCCCCTGAGTACTGCTTTGGCTGTATCCCATAGGTTTTGAAAGGATGTCTCATCATTGTCATTTTCGTCAATGAAGTTATTGTTTCTACGATATGTTCTTTAACCAGTTTTGGAGAATCATATTGTTTAATTTCTGATTAATTTTTTATTTACCTCTCCATGTACCCTTACTAATTATTTTCATTGCATTGTGATCTGAGAAGGTTGCATTTATTATTTCTGCTCTTTTGCACTCATTTGCAATGTTTTTATGCCCTAATATATGGTCAATTTTTGTGAATGTACCATATGCTGCTGAAAAGAAGGTGTATTTCTTTTTGTCCCTGTTTATTTTTTTCCACATATATACTAATTCTAATTTTTCTAAGATTTCATTCACTTCTCTTACCTCTTTCTTATTTATTTTTTGGTTGATTTATCTAGTTTGGATAGAGGAAGGTTCATGTCTCCCACTAGTATAGTTTTTCTATCTATTTCATCCTTGAGCTCCACTAGTTTCTCCTTTAGAAATTTGGATGCTATGCCATTTGATGCATACCTGTTGAGTACTGATATTTCCTCAGTCTATACTGCCTTTTATCAGGATGTAATTACCTTCCCTCTCTCTTTTAACTAGATCTATTTTTACTTTGGCTTTGTCAGATATCATGAATTCGACTCCTGTCTTCTTTTTATCAGTTGATGCCCAATAGATTTGGCTCCATACTCTTACTTTCACCCTCTGCGTATCTACCTTCTTCATGTGTGTTTCTTGTAGACAGCATATAGTAGGGTTTTGGATTCTAATCCACTCTGCTATTCTCTTGCTTTTTATGGGTGAGTTCATTCCATTCACATTCAGAATTATGATTACCAGCTGTGTATTTCCCAGCATTTTGATTTCTACTCCTAGTTCTGCCTTTTCTTCTTTCACTATTTCCTTCTACACCAAGTTTGTTTTTAATCAGTTCCCTTAGTTCCCACCCTTATTTTACTTCCATTTCTACCCCCCTTTTTATTTAACCCCCTTATTTTCTTTGCAGTAGTTTTAAAACTACCCCCCCACCCATTCCCTCCATTGTACTTCTTCCCTCCCTACCAGTCCATTTGTTACCCTTCTACTCCCCTATAGGGCGCAAATCTATTCTCTGCCCCAATGGATTGGATTGTTCTTCCCTCTTTGGGTCAATTTCAAAGCTTGTAAGAGTTGAGTACTTCCTATCTCCAACCTCTTTACCCTTCCAGTGTATTGATGTTCTCCCACCTCCCACCATGAGCTTCTTTGTGACATATAAATTTACCCCCTTTTGTTTCTTTTCCCATTTCTTTTAGTATTAACCTCTTGTTTTAGCTCTCTCTCTCTCTCTCTATATATATATATATATATATATGTATATATACATATATACAAATATATATGTATTTATGCATACATATATCTATAAATGTATTTATGTCTTGTCATTTCATCCTATACATTTTGTCACTGTTGCCTCTAAGTGTAATTCTTCTAGCTGCCTAGGTCATGATAACAATTTTTTTTTTAAATAGGCACTTTCTTTTTCTTTTCTTTTTTTTTAATTTGGTCAATTTCAAACATTATTGCTTGGTTACAAAAATCATTTTCTATTCCTTCCACCCTTCCCCCCTCCCCTCCCATAGCCAATGCACAATTCTACTGAGTATTGCATGTGTCTTTAATCAGAACCCATTTCCATGTAGTTGGTATTTGTACTAGGCTGTTCATTTAGAGTCTAGATCCCCAATCATATCCCCTTCGACCCATGTCATTGAGCAGTTGTTTTTCTTTGGTGTTTTCACTTGCAGTTTTTCCTTTGAATGTGGGTAGTGTCTTTTCTCCTGTATCCCTCTGGGTTGTTCAAGATCAGTGCATTACCACTAATGGAGAAGTCCATTACATTCGATTGTACCACAGTGTATCAGTCCCTGTGTACAATGTTCTCCTGGTTCTGCTCCTTTTGCTCTGAATCACTTCCTGGAGGTTGTTCCAGTCTCCATGGAATTCTTCCACTTTATTATTCCTTTGAGCACAATAGTACTGCATCACCAACATATATCACAATTTGTTCAGCCATTCCTCAATTGAAGGGCATATCCTCATTTTCCAATTTTTTGCCACCACAAAGAGCACAGCTATGAACATTTTTGGACATGTCTTTTTTCTTATTATCTCTTTGGGGTACAATCCCAGCAGTGCAATGGCTGGATCAAAAGGCAGTCTTTTAGCGCCATTTGGGTATAGTTCCAAATTGCCCTCCAGAATGGTTGGATCAATTCATAACTCCACCAGCAATAAATTAATGTCCCGACTTTACCACATCCCCTCCAGCATTCATTACACATAATAACAATTTTTAAGAGTTACCAATGACCTCTTTTCTTACAGGGATATATATCATTTTAACTTATTGGGTCTCTTAAAAAAGTTTGTTTGTTTTGTTTTGTTTTTCTTTTTTCCTTCTTTTTAAATTACCTTTTGATGATTCTCTTGAGTTCTGTGCTTGGGCATCAAATTTTCTGTTCAGGTCTATTCTTTTCTTTACAAATGCTTGGGATTCTTCTGTTTTGTTGAGTGACCATACTTTCCCCTATAAGATTATAGTCAGCTTTGCTGGGTAGTTGATTCTTGGTTGTAGACCTTGTTCCCTGTGTTATCCTCACTGTGGTTCCATGGTATCTGAATGACTTCTTGGCAGCTTATAATATTTTTTCCTTGGTGTGATAGTTCTTGAATTTGGCTATAACATTCTTGGGTGTTGTCAGTTGGGGATTGAGTACTAGAAGTGATCTGTGGATTCTTTCAATTTCCACTTTTCCCTCTTATTCTAGAATATCAGAGCAGTTTTCTTGGATAATTTCCTGTAGTATGACATCCAGGCCTTTTCTGGGTTGGGCTGGATGTGCCCTGAGGCTAAAGCCTCCTGGGAGGCTGGAGCAATATGGAGGGTCTCTGCTGCTGTAATGAGGCTGCCCGCTCTGTGCTCCCTCTCCAGCTCCTACCCCACCACCTGTATTTGATGCTCTGAGCCTGGCACAGCCCTGACCACAAGGTACTCCCTCCAGACCAGTGCCTTTGACCACCCAGAAGTTCCCACTGCTGCTGGAGGATTAGTGCTCTGGGTGGGGGAGGGGTCCTGGGACCTTCCTTCTTCCTTCCCCTTAATCCTGAGTGTTCTCAAATTCTGGCTTTTGGGGCAGTGTGCCTTTTGAATTGAGTCCAGCAGGAGGGTTCCTTGGCTATGTCTTGTTGTTATGTTTGATTTTCAGTCCCCAAGGAGCATTTAGTTTTTAATTGGTAAGGAAGGGTTTTCAGAGGTATGAATTTTTGCTGCCTCTATGCTGCCATCTTGACTCCACCTTCGAGAAATAACTTTCAAGAAAAACTGAAAAAGGTAAGCAGAGAACATCTGGGGCACTAGAGAACATCTTGGGCACTAGGGTGAGAGGGGAGCGATGTCAGCAAGAGGTTGTAGCAAGGAGAAAAGAGCAAGCAAAGAGTTAGTCACACTCCAAACCCACATCTGTTGTACCAGGTTCTGAACCTGAGCTCAAGCCAATATTCACACCCTGAGACCCCACCTGGGCAAATAGAAGTCCAAGCCAACATGCACCCCTTGAGGTTTCAAACCTGTGAAGAAGTCTTTTATCCCAGCTCAGGGCAATCTGTGCATGTAGGCTGATCTATGTGGGCCCAGAATGATGCCAAGAATTCCAGCCTGAGCCTGTGATGAGGACATAGATCCCAATTTGGATTAGTTGATTGACCCAAGAGAGGGGTCTGAATATTTTTGCCAGAGACTCAAGTAGCTCCAAGACAGGGCAATCAACTGTGCATAATTGGATCAAGTACACAGTGAGACCAAAAACTTACACCTAAACCTGTGGCTAGAAATTGAGCAATCTCTGACCTGATCAAATTCAGAGTGAAATCAGAAGCCTTTGCCAATGCCTGAGGCAAGTCTTTGAGCTATCAGCATCTCAAAGATTAATTGAATTAGCAGTGGGAGGAGGCCCTCAGAATTTTCAGTCCTCAGGCCATCATACTGTCTCCAAAGAACTAAAACTGATAGAAACCCAGAAAATAAGCTAGGGGGAACATCAAGGAAGGACTAAGGTTTAAGAGAGTACCCTCACCTCCCAGAAAACAGAGTCTATCTATAAAAAAGGTAGGGGAAATGAGCAAACAACAAAAAAGCACTCAACTCTAAAGAATTTTTATGGAGACAAAGAGCTCAAGGTACAGACATTGAAGGGGACATGGAAAGCAAAGGAAACACACACATAGTCCAGAAGAAAAATATGGATTGTACACAGATTCTGGAAGAGCTCAAAAAAGACTTTGAAAACCAATTAAGAGAGGCAGAGGAAAAGTGGGGAAGAGAAATGGAAGAAATGAAAAAGACCCAAAAGCATATAGAGGAAAATCAGGCCTTAAAAATTGAACTGAGCAGCTATAAATAAATGATTTTGTGAGAAATCAAAAAACAATAAAAAACAAATTGCACATGGTGGATGTTTAACACTGGACACCTTTCCTACTACCCCAAAGCAGGGTCCTTTTCACAAGTCAAGCAGTAGATAAGTGTTCATCTGTTAATGAGAGGTAATGTCTAAATGGAAAGAACTGACAATGGGAAAGAGGTTCTATAGAGGTATTAATCTCAAGAGATTTTCATGTAGGATGTTGGTGATAAGCGCAGTGTATTCCTATCTACTCTATTAATGTTTATGTCTAATGTAACATTGGAAATCTTAGTAAGGTCTTAGATATAGCACTGCTGAATTTAAAATACAGAAGGGCTTGGGTAAATTGAAGTCCTACCAGTGAGCTTTCTCCATGGTAATAGATTGTATTGAAAAATAATGGCCTAACTAGCAACATTTTTCCCTCCTCTAATACCCCCAAAATTTATACCAAAAATATTTTCAGTCTGTTTTATAATTATGGGGGTATATATGGGACATTTTTCCATTTTGTATTTGCAGTGACCTTTGTCTCTAATGTGACATTTCCTGCAAAACTTCCCACCTCTGTAGTAGTTCTATATCTAATCAAAGCAAGGTGCCAAAGTGTCCCCTGACTTCCTATATTCAGGAGACACCAAAACATTTAAACATTGCCTCCCTTACAATTAACTATCATCTGGGCCTGAAACTCCTAATTCTTCTCTCATTTGATGGTAATTAACAAAGGATTTGTCCCCACCACTGAAGGTCCTTATATTTAATAAAATATGAATTCAAGGGAGTTACTGCAGGTAGGACAGTCTCCAGGTCTCATCATCTCTCCCTTCTCCTGGTATTTCCAGGAACTAACAGGAGATGGGAGATGAAGAAGAAGGGATATGAAACTAGTAAGATTTAGTTCCAGAGATTTTTGTTGGGTTAAAGAAGAAAAATCTCAGGTCCAGATTAACCTTGAGGTCCAGTTGGGGAGAGCAGCATTAATGAAGAGAGAATTGTGTCTAATTAATGGTCACATCTCAGGGGGAAGAGAGGATAGGTTTTGTTTAGCTGACTTCTCAAACTGAATAGAAACCTTTCAAGTGTTAATATAATTTTCCCATTTTAGCAAGTTGAATGGAAAGAGGGAGGTAAGCAATTCTGCCTGAGTCCCTCTGCCTTTCTAGTAACAAACTCTGGGGTGGCAGGTGGGGAAGGGAGGGTGGCCAAGTGTCCACAGAGAGCTCTGCACATGCCATCTTTGGCACCTGTACCATGAGTTTGCCATCACTGCCCTAAAACATTGTTAATGAATCTCTGAACTAATTCAACCATTCAGAATATGAATTTGAAAATGTATAAGAGAAGTGATGACTACATTGTCTATAAAGTCCTCTTGTCCACAAAGTGATCCTTCTACTAAGCCTATACCTCAACAAAGTAAAAAACAGAAACAATGACTCCATATGTATCAAAACATCCAGTGTGGCATTTTTATGGTAGCAAAGAGGAGGAAACAAAGTAGATTTCCACCAGTTGTAGAATATCTAAAAATTGGAGTGTTTGACTACTAAGAAACATTTTTGGGAAGGCAGAAATAAAGAAAATATGGAAGTCAGAGAAATGTGGAAAATTTCATCAAACTAAAAGAATAAAATAAGCAAGCCTGGCTGGCCTATTGTAGAGAGGTCTACAGTTATTTTCTTTGCTCTCAGTATAGGCTCTCAATCTGGGTTTTTTTAAATCCCATCTCCCTTAAGCTGGTTTACCTAGACTTGTTCAAAAAACCTAGACAACTCCCAAGTTGGACCTCACTTTCCTCATACCCTAGTGTGATGGATCTCTACTGATGACCTTCCACAGTGTCTTGGGCTAAAAAACTGTTTCAACTCTCTCTTTTGTTGGTTCTGCTGCTCCAGAATTCATTTTGCATCTCTATCCCTTTTTGATCTCCTTTTCTGTTGAATATTTTTTTTCAGAGTTTGTACCTATTATCACTCATGTAGTTCTAATCTCTGTTATATTGTTCTGATTCTCTATTCTTCATCAGAAGTCATTTTATGTGGCTTTCTAGAAAAAGAAATAACGAGCAAGATGTTTTCAGGGGGAAAATACCCTATGATGACATATATGAACTAATGCAAAGTAAAGCAAACATTGTAACATTACTGTAATTATGACAAACTGTGAATTAACTACACTGATCAAGACAATGATTTAAATTTTTTTTAATTAAGACATTTTCATGTGAGAACCTTGTTTCTGGAAACCCCCAGATTGACCCTTGTTCCAGACTGAAGAGGCTGAATTGATTATGAATAAGTTTTCCTATTCCTAGACTTTTTACCAAAATCCTGAAATACTGAATTTGTATGAAGGTACTTAAACCTTAAGTACCTCTTAATCACCCTAGATAATATTCACTGATACAATCTTATCTTGAGTACTTATTTTGTCTTCTTAGTTTCTCTTGTTGTATTTAGACTGCTCTCAGATACTTAGGTCTTTGCCTAGATCCTCTATCCCAAAATTTTAGTTAATCAGTCATTTAAATAAATGTCATATATTTGTCAATGTCTATATAAACAGTCAGGTGTTCTTCCTATACTCTCTACAGTATATACAGTAATCCCTCACCTATCCTGGGAGTTATGTTCCAGAGACGCCCATGATAAGGGAAAATCCACAAAGTAGCGACTTTATATTTATTTTATATATATATATATATATATATTTTTTTTTAAAGGCTTTATAAACTCTTCCCACTCTCCTATAAACCTTTTTCAGCACTCTTAGTAACCTTCCCCACACTCTTATAAACACCAAGCCAATCAGCATTCAGGATACAGAACACAGTGCTGTGATTGGTCACCTTTAATTCTGTCAGCCAATATTGTGCCATGTACAATCTCACATTGGCAAACTTGCACAGGTTGTAGTGGAGTATGCTGCATTTCCATTGTGTACATTAGAAATAGAATTGTGTATATATATATAAACTGGTGATACAATGAATCAATGATAAGTAAACCGCAATATAGCAAGGGACCTCAAGTTTAGTATAAGACCTCAAGTTTTGTAGTTCAGTGGAAATTCTCAGTAATGTCATCTTTTCTAGAATCGTGGTCTTCCCAGAGCTTTTGGCTCTCAGTGGTGTCTGTGATCAAAGTCTTCCTGGTTCTGATAAAAGATTTATTCTAATATAACTTCTCTGATAGTTATGAATTATTTTTTCAGGTTGAAACATGTAATGGGGAAATATTTAACAAAGTAAATAAAAATATTTTTAAAAAGAAATCATAACTTTCAATGCACAAAAACATACACATGCAGTCCCAAGTTGAGAATTTACCTATCAAGAATTTTATTTTTAGATTTTTAGCACCACATTAACAAGGATCCTTCAAAATATAGGTACATTAGGATCTGAATAAAACATAATAGCATAAAGCTGAAAGAATCGACCAGATAATGATCTCTTTATGGAGAGGTCACTTCTCCAATAAATACTATTTTATTTGTTTGTTTTTCTATGAGATAAAAAATGAAGGGATGATCAGCTTTGAATTCAAGACTCATTCTCTCAGATCTAGTCATCATGACTGCTGCAGTAGAAGAAACTGCCACAGTCCCTTCTTCATTAACTTCCACGTAAGCCTTGTGTATAACCTTGGATAGACATAGGTCATTTCTGGCTGACATCTTAGAAAAGTCAGCCTTAGTTTTATCAAATGCATCTAACATTCCCAATTTTTGAAGAATGACTTCTACATCCAAATGCTCCGCCAATATAAATTTAGGAAGGAAAACTTCCACCTCAATTTCATTCATCATCTCTGGATTTATCCAGTCTACTAAGTTCTCAGAAGTAAGTCTTTTTTTCAGCTAGAAATAAAAAAGAATTTTATAATGTAAGTCCCCCCAAAATTAATTTAATTACACCAATATACCTTAATTACTTATCATATACAAAGTTATTGTGCTAGTTGTAGGGTATCCAAAGACAAAAATAAAGTTTATATCTTTAAGGAGCTTCTATTCAATGTACAACCAGGCCAAATACATTCTCTCTCTCTCTCTCTCTCTCTCTCTCTCTCTCTCTCTCTCTCTCTCTCTCTCTCTCTCTCTCTCTCTCTCTCTCTCTCTCTCTCTTTCCTCCCCCCTTTCCCTTTCCCCCCCTCTTGCTCCCCCTTCTCCCCCCACCCCCCATACATACACCATTTAGTTAGTTAATATCTCCCTCTTGTGTGCTTTCCCTCACAGTCCTATGGTTCAGAACTGGAAGTAATCTTACAGGCTACCTAATATAAGGAATATTGGCAATAATAATTAGTTGGATTTGCTCAAGCCTCCATTTTTTCCAGGAGTTTCTGATATGAAACAGTAATCCTTGGTGACTATAAGCTAAACTTGAGAAATAGGAACCTACCAACTGACCCCTGACCTGATTGTGCCAACTGAGACTAGACTGAGAGCAATCCTGGGAAATTTTCTGGATAAAACCACCATCTCACCAGGAGAATAACTGTGATCAGCCTATCTTCTCCAAAGTCACTCCAAGGAGTTACTGGCAAGAATTTGCTGTTGCACCCTTTCCCTCAAGCTACTCTGTATTTTCTTTTTTCTCCTTCCTCAAGATACAATAAAATGATGCTAATTCCTGGATCTAATAGACTTCTCTCCTTGGGAGAGGAGTTCCAGAATGCATGCTGTTCTGCTAAGAATACAATAAACATGCTCTTGGCCTCTCTATTTCTGGTGTCTTTCTTTCACTCAGTCTGATTCTGGTCTTGTGGAGTTGTATACCCAGAAGGGTAGTGGGTTGACAAATATAACCCTACATTTTACAGATGCGAATACTGAGGATGCTTCAGATTTCATAGATGGTAAGAGGCTGGGCCAGAATTACAAACAAGGCCTTGGTTTCCCAGATTCAAATACAGCTCTCCTTTCCCCTGCCTACCTCACCTCATAATCATCAAATTTCACTTAAAAGAAGACATCCATACTTGCCCTAAATCCTTCTAGTTTAGTTGAGATTACAGGTTTCATTCTTTTAGTGCCGCTTTTCTTTCCTGCCTTTTGCAACCTAAACTTCTTTAGCACTTTGTAGTGACAGCATTTTCTTCAAGGAATCACTAGATTGACTCATTCCCAGACTCTTTCCCAGAGGGTTAAAACAAAGAAGGCCAAAGATAAAGAAAAGAAGTCAAAGATCACATTAACTATGAATTGATTTTGTCTCTTTTCCAGGACTGAATTAAAGAAAACAATCAAACTGAAAGTACCTTTTCAATCCACCTAGCCTCAGCTTCTTGCATCTTTCCCAAACTTTTATGACTGACTGTTGGGACTTGCCCAAAAGCTTCAGGGAACTTTAATGTAGCCTTGCTGTTGTTCCCCCTCTCTTTCCTAAAATCTATTTAAAACTCAAGTCATTCCCCACAACAGCCCTTTGAGACATTTAAGGCAAAGATCATTCCCATTTTACAGATGGGGAAAGTGACTCAAAGAAGTTCCATGGTTTCCTGAGAAAGTAAAATAATTTTGTCAACTGTTCAGTTGACAATGCTGCTCTCAACATAACCTAATGCTGGACTTTTCTTCATATTATGTATTTGCAAAACTGGGTCAGTTCATTTATGAAAGGAGCTCCTCTTAAACAAATAGAGCATCAGTTTTTTGATTCTATAGAATTCTAGCATGGGGTTCTCCTCCAGTGAAGCATCCAAGGGAAAACTGCTCTGTGTTTGCTGCTGACCATTATCCAAACTTCCTTTCTCAAACATGCCTCTAGATTTTGGTGATTTCCCAAAATATCTCCAGCTTTGTTTATCTAGTTCACATTCAGCTCTACCTACTCACATAAGCAGGATCTGGAAACTCCCCTTCCCCTCTAGCAATTCCAAACCCAGAAATGTTATTAGAAGACTTCCAGTTACCTCTAGTTTCTGGTGGGTCCTGATTCTATAACCTTCCACTGTCAGTCCCTATTCCTAGTGAATTGATACCTAGAACACCAAAGGTTGCTTCCCATTTCCATTACAATTCCCCAACTCCTGGTGATTAACACAAAGAAATCATTGTAATCTCCAGACTTTTATCTAAACAGCAAGAATAGTGATGGTAAACCTTTTAGAGAATCTGTGCCATGCTCCCCACACACTGAGTGCTTCCATCTCCCCCACTTACCCCACACATGGGAGGGAGGAAACACTCCCATTGGGCTGCTGGAAGGAGAGGTGAATGAAGTGAGGAATATCCTCAGTTAGTGTAGAGAGGTGGAGAGGAGTGGCCCAAGCACTCCTGCTCCCCTCCAGCTGTGCTGCCTGTGAGCCACTCACCTTACCCCCTGTGCATTCCCATTGGCTGCTGGGAAAAGGGATCAGTGATGTGAAAAAATGTCATCAGGCATGGTGGGGAGAGGGTGGGGAGCAGCTCCACATGAGTCACTCTGTCTTTCTAGTAATGAACTGGGGGTGAGAGTAAGTGCTACACGTGCCACACGTGCCCACATAGTGCTCTGTGTGCTATCCTTGGCATGCATGGCAGAGATTCACCATCATTGAGCTGGAAGAAGATGATTCATTTTAAAGGACTCAATTATAATATTTGAAATTCTAATGTAGTTCCTACAGCAAGCAAGTAGCACGCAGTAATATGATTCTCACCATTTTTAAATGCTTATTCTCAACTGGAAGCAAAATGACCATGTCCATATGTCCTCCAGCATAAGGCAGAACTAGGATTTGAGTAGGTATATCTTCTATGAAGGTCATGCTAAATGTAGATCTCTGATACATCATTTGTACTGGTTTCTGCTTCTTCTAAAATGAGATTAATGAAAATGAAACTGAATTGAGGGCAATTAAAGGGAGCAGCTAGAATCAATACAACTTACTAAAAAATAAGAGGCATATTTGTTCTGTTCTTACCTTGTATACCTTAATATATATTAAATACTCTATTTACAGAGTGATACTTTAATACTCTAGGGCTTGTTTCTTCATAAGGAAATGTTATATTTATTTATAGAAAAAATGCATCTTTTCTCCCTGCATGTGATATAGAGCTGCTACTAACAGGAACACATAAAGAAAAGCATTTCTAATATAAAAGCAGTATTTTGGAGTCCCTTACTTTCCTTTTTCCTCCTTAGGGACCTCTCTCTCAATCAAGATACCCAATGTTCTCTTCTCTTCTTCATTCCCTTCCTCCTATAAGAACAAGGAAGGCCCAACATTTGGGTAATTCCCACTTAATTAAATGTTCAGTTAACCTTCACTATGAAGGAGTTTCATTCAGATTGCATTTATAGTTTAAATTTTATCTGACTGTGGAATGAAAAACTTTATCCATAGTTAAAGAAATTTCAGATCTTACCAAATTTTAGAAGTCTTAATTAAAAAAAAAAAGCTCCAGAACCTTTTACCTGACTCAAAATACACAATTCTTACTCAAAAGGCCTACCTAGCCAATAAACCTTTTGAAGTGATAATTTGTCCCACTGTCCCAAGACCTCTATATATACTGTATAATTTATGGGATATTTTACATTATTGCAATCAGCATTTAATGACATGCTGTGTCATCTTATCTCCAACTGAGGTCCTAAAAGTCACTAGCTCCTTTACTGCTTTTTTGTTGTTGATGATGAAGTTTCTGACAAAACGGTGTACTACTGAGAGAAAAGATTTCTTTGTTCATAGAACTTTCCCCGTTCAACCCAAGGTACTTAATAAGTGCTTAATATTTAACTGCAAGGCACTTAAATGTATAATGCCTTTCTTGAACATTTATGTATATGAAATATCAGCCCACTATTTTCCTGAGTGCTTGACTTCACCTGACCAGTCGAACTTGAGTGAAAGACACTAGAAACGGAGGAAGAAGGAAAGGGTATTTTAACATATTCTTCTCAGCTGGATGAGCATGCATGTAGAAACCCCTCTCCTAAGAAAAGGAGCCCATTAAATTCAGAAACTAGCTAGCTTTTATTGCTTAAAAGATGAAGAAAAGAAAAGGAAAAAAATAAGATTATTGTTTGTGGGACAGGATGTAACAGCAGATTATTGTCAATAACTCCTTGGAGTGACTTTCTAGATCTTGAGGAGATAGCCTGATAATAGCTATCTTATCTGGAAATCTCTAGAACCCTTCCTGGTGATGTAACTGCTGTCTTATCAGGAAAGGCCTATAGGATTATTCTCAGTACAGTCCCTGTTGATGCAGTTGGAGGGCAGAGTTCATCTAGTAGGTTCCCATTTCTCAAGTTTAGCTTATAATTGCAATGGATTATTGTTATGTATCATACATTTGTTATGTATGAAAAAATGGAGGCTTGAGGAAATCCAACCAATTATTATACTTAGTATGTATTCCATTAACTTTTTCAAAATACACACACACACATATCTCTATTCCACAAAGTCTAACCTTTGTTCCACCTTTTATTACTTGATGATATTAACTCAAATTGATATCTTCACTTTCCTTTTTGCATTTATCTCTTGCTTTATAAAATAGGAAGGTTAAATACTTTTCTAGTTTCTGAACTGTATAATATAATTCTGTATTATGTCAGAATATATATATATGTATATATATATATATATGTATATATATATATATATATATATATATATATATAAAAGATTGAGATAGATACCTTATAGGACAAAAGAGAATACAGAGGAATAATAGTAAAGAAAAGGAAAAGAGTAAAATTTAGTTGAGTATAAGAAAAGAAAGCTGACTTCTTAGGCAACTGATAGACTATTCTAAGCCTTAGATAAAAACACTGAAAAGGAATATATACCTTCCTTTAGGATGCTATCAAAAGAGTCCTAAAGAAAGAAGAACTGGACAACAGAAAAACAGAGACAGTCTAAATGAGGAAAATAGCAGTTCTTTCCAAAATGTGTTTTTGCCCTTCTCTAGGGTTTTTCTTAAATATAAATACTTTATAGACAAATATGTCCTCATTTCCCAGAGCAAAATTTATTGCAGCACTGAAACATTAAAAGAATGTTTTTTCTTCCATTATTTATCATGGCAAGGTTTAAAAAAAAACAATCATACAAGAAAAGTAAGGAAGATATCTTTCAGAGGTTATTGTCATTAGAGAGGTTCTAAGAATTTGAGTGAGGAAACTGCCTGGGCTAAGAGGTGAAATGAAGGGAAACAGCTGTAGGGTTGAATTCTTTATATGTATATTTTATAATGCATATATATGCATATATGTGTTCATAAATGTATATATGTAGTCCAATATAATAAAGCATTCATATATGCATACACACACAGAGGAGAAGACTGAGGGAGTCTTTCTGGGGGGAGAAAGAGAAGGATGGAGAAAGGAAGTCTAGTTAAGGAAAGAAAAGGGAAAGAAGAGTGTAGTTGTATATGTTGTTAACCCTTCAGTATTTTTAGAAAAAAGGGATTATGCTGATTCTTTCTCATTGTCTCAGTTGCCCACTAGGCTCCTAGACATTGCAAAATTCTTCCTTACCTCACTGATATTGAACATCTTTTCCGCCGTCTTGGCTTTGTCAAATGGTTTTTCCCATTTTCCATTGAAGTAGATAGCATTTACAAGGACCAGATTGGTCATTACATCAACGGAATCATTGGCTAGCAATTCTGAAATCTTACCTTTAAAGGAACATTAGAAAATATCAGCATAATTTACATAGCAATAATAAAAACAACAAAAATTATGATCATATCAGAATATGTGTAAAAAGCTTTTTAAAAAATTCAATGCTCATTCCTATTAAAAGTGCTGGAAAGCATATGATGAATAGAGTTTTCCTTAGAATGATAGGTAGTATCTATCTGAAAATATCAGCAAGCATTATCTGTAATAGAATAAGCTAGAAGCCTTTCCAGTGAGATTAGTGGTATAAGGATGTCCATTATCATCACTATTATTTGATATTATACTAGAAATGTTAGCTATAGCAATAAGAGAAGAAAAAGAAATTGAAATAATTATAATAGGTGATGAAGAAACAAAACTATCATTCTTTGCAGATGATATGATTGTATACTTAGAGAATCTTAGCGAATCAACTTGAAAATTGGTTGAAAAAATTAACAACTTTAGCAAAATTACAGAATACAAAATAAATTCATATTTTAGTATTTCTATTTACCACCAACAAAGCCCAATGGCAAGAGAGAAAAAAAAGAAATTTCATTTTAATTAACTCTAGATAATATAAAATACAAGTCTATCTTTTAAGACAAACCAAGACACTAAATGAACACAAATTACAAAATACTTTCCACCCAGATAAAGACAGATCTAAACAACTAGAAAAATATTAATTGCTCAATAAAAATGACAATTCTGCCTAAATTAATCTACTTATTCAGAGCCATTCCAAACTGCCCCAAAATTATTTTATAGAGGTAGAAAAAAATAATAACAACAGTCTTGTGGAACAACTAGAGGCCAAGAATATCAAGAGAATAATTTTTTTTTTTTAAATATGAAGGAAAATGGCCCAAAAAGTACTAGATTTAAAAATGTAAGTAGTTCAGCAGAAATTAGGTATAGACTAATATCTCACACCATATACTGAAATAAGATCAAAATGAGCACATAGTTTAGACATAAAAGGTAATATCATATTCAAATTAGGAAAGCATGAAATATCTTTCCCATGAGATAAACTCTTCATATAAGTAAAGAGTTTATGACCAAACAAGAGCTAGAAAGCACTGAGAGATATAAAATGAATGGATAATTTTGATTCCATGAAATTAAAAAAGGTTGTATAACTAACAAAACTAATGTAGCCAAGATTAGGAGGAAAGTGGAAAAATTTTTATGATGTTTCTGATAAAAGCCTTATTTCTCAGAAAATATGGAGAACTCAAATATGTAAAAATGATTCATTCCCCAACTAATAAATCATCAAAGGATATGATCAAGGCTATCTATAATCATATGAAAAATGTTTGCAAATTAAAACAGTGGGAGGTACCATCTCACACATATCAGATTTGCCAATTTAACAGGACAATTAGATGGTGCAGTAGATAGAAGAATGGACCTAGATTCAGGAACACCTGAGTTCAAATCCAACCTCAAACATTTACTAGTTGTGTGACCTAGAATAAGTCATTTAATTCTATTTACCTCAGTTTCCTTATCTGAAGGAAATGGGAAACCACTCCAGGTCTTTGCAAAAAAATGAAAATCCAAGTTGGGGTCACAGAGATTTGGACACTACTATAATGTTTGAACAATAAAATATGAAAGAAAAAGAAAATGACAAATGTTGGAGGGGAAGTGAAAAAAATGAGACATTAATGTACTGCTGGTTGTGTTACAAATGGATGCAATTGTATTGGAAAGCAATTTGTACCTGTGCTCATAGGGTTATAAGACTGCATAAAAACTGGCCTGTCAATACTACCATTAGGTCTATACCCCAAAGAGATCAAAGAAAAAGGAAAGGGACCTATTTGTATAAAATATTCATTGTAACTCTTTTTGTAGTGGCAAAGATTTGGAAACTGAGTAAATGCCATCAGTTGGGAAAAGGTTGAACAAGCTGTGGTATATGATTGTGGTAGGATATTATTGTACTATTTCAATTGGACAGTGGAATTCTTTCAGAAAAAACCTGGGAAATGTTGCTAAATGAAACGAGCAGAACCAGGAGCAATATTGTACACAATAACAGCAAAATTGTATGATGACACACTGTAAATGACTTGGCTATTCTCAGCAATACAACTATCCAAAATGATTCTGAAAGACTTATGATGAAAAATGCTCTTCTCCAGAGAAAGAACTGATTGCCTCTGATGGCAAACTGAAGCAGTACTTAAAACAAACAAAAAATCCTTTATTTTTCTTGTTTTGTTTTTTGCCTGAGTTTTCTTTTGCAACATAGTTGATGTGGAAATGTTTTGCATGACTACATATGAGAAATCTAAATCAAATTACTATCCTTTTCAAGAAGAAGGAAGGTTAGGGAGGGAGGAAGAGAATTTGGATCTGAAATTTTTTTTAATCATGTCAAAATGTTTGTTTATATGTAACAGAAAAAAATTTAAATTAAATTTAAAAAGAACATTAGAAAATAAGTTTAGCATAAATGGAGACATAATGGCATCCAGAATATATGCATTAACTCATATAAAACACTTTACAAACCTTAAAGCAGTCTACAAATTCTAGTTGTCATCTTCATCATCAGAATAATAACAGTAAAGATTATGTATTCTGGCAGGATATATACTAAGCAGGTTTTCATTCTTCTTAAGTTAAACATAATCACTCATCTTCATATAGAACTCTCTAAGCAGTGATCTGCAAAAATCTATTCATTAAATGATATCAGAAAAAAATTAATGTCTTTTCTGTTTTTCCATGTATTATTAAAATGCCTCTGCATGCAGTGATCATGTGATAAGGAATCATTTCCAAATAAACAGCATCCCTCCTTTTTCCTAAGTAACTTAAAAATTCTCTTTACAACTCCAAAATGTATTAACATCCAGAATTGCATTTATACTCACAAAAACCCTATGAGGTAAGTAGCTCAGTTATGATTATTCTGCCTGTATAGATGGGAAAACTGAGGCTCAGA
This sequence comes from Monodelphis domestica, assembly GCF_027887165.1. NCBI lineage: Eukaryota > Metazoa > Chordata > Mammalia > Didelphimorphia > Didelphidae > Monodelphis > Monodelphis domestica. The sequence goes on from NC_077229.1 coordinate 344,076,485, forward strand.
AAAGTGAGGAGACTTATTTAAGTTCACATAGCTAGTAACATACTTTGGCTTTGAACTCAAGTTTTTGAAATCTAAGCCTTCTTTCTACTATACTACCTTTTGAGAGAAATACTTCATTCCCAGGGGAAAAAAAACCCACAGCTCTTTGAGGTACCACAAATTAGATGGCCCTGAAATAGTATGTTCTTTGCAGAACACGTACTTAAAATTTCTGGAAAATGAAAATGTCATCATATATGATCATCATAATAACATATGGACAACATGAATAAGAAATGCATGCAAACATACATTCTTAAAAGGAATAAAAAGACAGGAAAATATGGTTCTACATGGATTTGAATGAGGATATAGTAACATTGTTGAGTTGAAAGGGAAGCTGTGGGCAGCATTATATGAGAAACCTCATACTCCTAGAATAGGTATGTTTAGTTGAGCCATTCAAACAAAAGAAGAAATACATTGTGGTTTCAAATGATCCATTCTACAGACTGATCACAGCATTCAGAATTATTAATACCGCAGACACTGGAAAGCAGAGAAAGACAAAGAAAATTTAATAATATTTAATGGATAAACTTTTTCATTTTCATTTATTATTTAGAAAATTAATCCTTTTTATACTTTGCCAAAGAGTTATCAAAATCAATAGCCATTAGCTCTCAAATAGTTAACAGGAAATCCGATAATCTCTTACCTTCTGTCTTTTCTTCTACCCAGTCATTGATGTGCTTTCTTGCTGCCTCTGGCATGTGAGCAAAGTCAAGTTCTTCCACATTTGAAAAGTAGAATTTCTGACAGGATTCCTTAAAAGGCTAAACAAGAAAATAAATGACATAACCAAATGTCACTAAAGTCAACATCACCAGTTTCATCAGTTGGATGGCTTCTTTATAATACTCAAAAATATTTTTCCAAACTCCCTGTATTGACCCTAAATCTTAATATTTGGCCTTGCTGATTTTGATTGAGTCTTTAACCAAAGGAAGCTAAAGATTTAAAAATTAGACATAAGGACTTAATAAATCCCTTTAAGGCTTATTAGTACAAAGAAATCACTTTAAGTAATATAATTTTTGTTGGTACTTTTGGTTTTTGTCCCTTTCATTTCTTTTTTTTTTTAATTTTTTCCCAAGTTACATGATTCTTGTTGTCTCCCTTTTTTCTCTCCCCTCCTGGAGCTGACAAGCAATTTCACTGGGTTACACATATATTATCACTCAGATCCCATTTCCATATTATTCATTTTTGTAATAGAGTAATCTTTTAAAAACAAACCCCCCAAATATACCCATATAAACAAGTGATAAATCATATGATTTCTTCTGCATTTCTACTCCCACAGTTCTTTCTCACAGGGCTTGTCCTGGGGATCATTACATTGCTTTTAGTTGCGGTCAATTACATTTGATCATCCCACAATGTTTCAGTTATACTCAACATAATCAGTTCATGGAGGTCAAAGAAATCACTTTAAAAGTAATGATAATGGTTAGAAAACTCAAAGGAAAACTAACATCTCTTTGAGATACCAACATCTTCTAATAAACAAATCAACAATTTGCTATTTGAAAGTCAACACATTCAGAAACTAAAAATCCTTTTACATTTAGCATGAAAAAAGCAGGCACTCAATTTCTAAAATGATCATAGGTTCACACATTTAGAACTTCAACCCATACATTTTGATAGAGAAAAAAACTGAGACCTAGTGAGATGACTTGCCAAAGTAATAAGTAGCAGAGTGGAATTTGTACTCAGGGTAGTGTGATGTCCACTGAACCATATTGTTAGTCCTTAAAGATTATGGAAAAGAACATTGTGTTCTAGGAATAACCAACTTTTTCAAATAATTCAAACTATAACAGTAATAGAAATACAACAAAAGAGAAACTCCTGCCATATACAAGGCTTTCATTTCTCTTTACCTTGAAAATTTCATTGATTTCCTTAAGCTGATATAGGAAGAAGTAACAGACAAGACTTACTGAGAGAAAACCACAAGTTTTTTCTCCAAAGAGTGCATTGGCAACTCTTAGCAGGGGTGGAGCACCAGTTTTATTAACTTCTGCAAGAAAAGACTGGAAGCTTTGGTGGACATCTGTATTTTTGCTTAAAGAAAGAACCTATTTAAGAAAAACAAATCAGCTTCAGTACTATTTCTTTCTTAAAAATACAAACTAAAAGGAAATTTAATTGAAAATTCCACCTAGAATGAGGATATTTTAAAGAAAGATCTAACTATATCTCTACCCTATTAAAAAATCTCCTATGGTCCCCTATTACCTTAAGGAAAAAATAGAAAACTTTATTCAGCACTTAAAGTCCTTCACTACTGGATTCCAACTTACTTTTCCATATTAATTATGCATTACTGCTTTTCCTAACTACATCTCACCTGCTCCTCCCCACACCCAAAGTGGCCTTTTTATTATTTATCATAGCAAGACAAAAAAATAAGTTTATTCTGTATTAGAAACCTCAGGAAATTTTCTATCCAGAATGCTTACTGCAGATTCTACAAGGTAGTTACTCTCTCAACATTTTCTACTCCATTTCCTCTTCACCTCTCTATTGCTGCTCCATTGACAAAGATCTCTTTGTAAACAGCTTCTCCTAGATGTGGTTTTAGAGAAGTATAGAAAGTTTCACACAGGTTTTTTTCTAGTTCTGTTCATTTTCTCTTAAACAGTGGTAAATACCTGTTGGATCTGTTCAGCAGTCTCTCCCGTGGCCCCTTCTAAGACCATAGTCAGGGCATAGTAGAGGCTCAAGGGAGAATAAAACACATTTTCTTCGCTCTCTTCTTCACCAATCTTCTTAAAAAAGTTTAAGGCAAAAGTATTGTTTGCTTCAGAAAGAGCAGGCATCCTGACACACCTAGAAAAAGAGGACAAAGAGATAAGCTATATGAATGAGGCACCTCTGTAAGTATTCACCAATTCCATTTTCAAAGTAGATAATTTCCATCGATAGTACCTATTAAATAATCATAATAATTATAAAGTACAAAAAATCCCTAAGACAAACAAAAACAAGTACATTTACAAAGCACTTTAATGTTTGTAAAGTACTTCTCATGTTAATTCATTTAATTCTCACAATAACCCCTCCAGATAGGTGATATCTCTATTTTACACCTGAGGAAATAGAGGCAGTTAGGTTAAGTTAAGTTAAGTAAGATGCTCACAGTCACATAGCTAGTAAATGTCAAAAGCAGAATTCAAGTTACACTCATGCTGACTCTAAGTCTATCCACAGTAACACCTAGCTACCTCCTTAAATAAACATATGTTATATCATATCATATTATGTCATGTCATATTACATCATATATTACAATAATATATATTCTATTGGAGATTCTTCTTGCATATAGATTGAACTAGATGACCATTTAGGTTCATCTTTCAAATTCTGTGATCTATCTCTTCTAAAACCCCAGTGGTGGATTTGAATCTATCATATGCCATTTTTTCTTTCTAATCTTCCTAGTCACCCACTAGTGAGGACACCACCCCCAGTAGGGGTCCCCAAAACTACCTGTGGAGATCACTCTTTGATGATAATTCTCATTCCCCTCCCGTCCTTTCCTCACCAGAGCTCCCACAGATAGCCAGAAGTTATCTGTGAACCAGTCCCTGAAGACAGATAGCTACCATGGCAACATTCTACCTCACAAACAATCCAGTTGGAATTTCTGGTTCATTTCATTCTTCTTGCTCCCCCCACAAATTATGATCAGTTTAATGACTTTCTCTTGCTGCTACCTCTTGCCCTCCCTCCCTACTCATTTCTTCCTTCATTCCCACACCACCTCCAATCCTTTCACATGATATTATACCATTGACAGAAAATACATGCCACTAGTGTTTTTTATCTACTGTAATACAACCGTACTCCTCACAGGCCCCATTCTCATTCTGTCCCGTTTTCTTAACTATTCATTATACTTTCTGGAAACGTTAAAATACCACCGTTTATAAACCTGAGAGCCTGAGAGAAGGATGTTGGGCTCAAAGGTTATAGGAAAGTTCTAGAATTGGGGCAAAAGATAGTGAGTCAGTTTTGTATATGTTGCTTAAAATGTCTCTCTGACGTCCTGTTTGAGATTTGTGAAAGGCAATTGGAGATGAAAGACTGGAGGTCAGCAGAGAAGTTAGAGCAAGATAAGTAGATTTTTTTATTTTTTAGTATAAAGTATTTACCAAGAATTTGAGATTATTAGTGGTAGGATTTAAACCAAGGTCTTTTGGACACCCAAATAGGTCATCTGTCCACTCTTTTGCCTGTCTTATGTGACAAATATACACTAAATAATCTCATCTAAAAGTTACTCAGAAATCCTTTCATTCACAACTTTTGCCAACTTTCTATCACTTTTCCCATGGCAAAACTTCTAAACTTTTCTTTTCTTTCCTCGAGCCACAAAATTCACACCTTTTCTTATAGGCTCTGACTAACTCTTACTTTATTCTGAAGATCCAGTATATGATCCTATATAAGCTGCCCTCTTCCACATCTCATAACTACTCCATATCTTCATCAATTCAAACCCCCTTTGCTCCTATTTTAGATGAAGTAATATTTCTGCTCATGACTAAATCACATCAACAGTAATCCATCATCACATACACTAAGCTCTTATTCTACTGATCATTTCTTCTCTTCTGTGCATTTAAAAAATCAGTTTCTCCTTTGGGTCCTTTCCTTCTACCTGCAAATATACTTAGTTTTGTCCCAATCCCAAATACATTTAATAACTACAACATTCCAGAAATTTCTCTTCAAACTTCTACCCCTTATGGTACAATCTCATATATGACCCCTCTTTTAATACTGAATTCCCCCTTCTTCCCTCCCTCCATCTCTATGTCTGTCTGTCTGTCTGTCTCTCTCTCTCTTTTCCCCTTCCTCCCACACCAGACCTTTATTGCTGTAATGATCACTTCTATAAATGACTCAAAGTACCTGTGAATCTTCAGTTTTTATAGGTCCAGCAAAATGTATCCAAGTGATGGACCCAAGTTGATGGGGGGAAAATTTACAGACCAAATACACAGTCCAGTTCTTTCCCAGCCCCCACCAAACAAGGAGGGCAGGGATCGATCAAAGTTCCAGAATGGAAGGTGAGATAAAGTCTGGCTGGGCCAGAAGGCAGGATTCATGAAACCAAAGTGGCAGTCCAGGTTACCTGTTTATAGAATGAATGTAGGAAAAAATAGGATAATTGAATAGAGAGAAAGGTTAGATTCAATACCAAGATAGATTTGGGAAATGCAAAGAGATGGTCATATGGCCAATGAATATTAACTACTGTGTGTCAGAGAGGTAGAAGAGGAGTGTACTTAGAACACAGGCATGATGAAATCCTATAGTAAGGTGGGAATTATGAATTGTTTGTACTGGATCCTTGTTAAATAGAAAATCTGCAAGAATTCTCCTTCATCCCCCTTTCACCCTCTCAAATTGGAGAGAAGAAAAGAGAAAAGAAAAAGCATTTAAGTAACACTCACTAAGTGCCAGCAAATGTTATCTCTTTTTTCAGAATCACCCCGAGAGCTATTAGTATCCCCATTTTATAATTGAGGAAAGTGAGGTTAAGTGATTTCACTCGGCATCCCACAGTTTGTTTCTGAGGTCAAATGTGAACTCCAATTGTTTTGACTCTAGATCTAATACTCTATCTATGGAATCACCTAATTGCCTCAAACCTCAACCAGAGGCAAGAAAGAGATCAAGAAAAGGAACTTGACCAGAATTGCAGAAGTATGTTTCAAAATCAGTTTGATCTTGTAGGAAAATGAGTTTCTGAGGATAATGATGGAGTCAGGTGAGCAGCCCGGTGAAAAAATGGTGGCATGGATGAAGGCTAACAGTCCTCAGACAAGAGAGGGGAGTTCAGTGGGCTCAGCCACCTTTGAATTACTCAGAATTAAGGGCCATCATTTTTGTTTTAAAGGGCCGGTGCCTTACTCAGCCCAGAACCTAAGAATTCACAGTGGCTTCTGGAAATTTTTAAATTAATCTCAAATAATAAAAATATTATATTTTAAGAGATTTATTAATGATTGTTAGAAGTAAAGGAATAAAAAGGTAACAAAATAAAAACCACATGCCCATGGCTAATTAGCCTGTTTAAGAACCCTGTTTACCATAACCATGATTGCGACATGAATCAAAGAGGGTCAGGACCAGCAATCCCACTGCCCAATATCCTCTGTCAACAGGAAGTATGTAACAACAGGAAGTCAGTGGGCTCTGGGAAATGTAGTTTTTAGGGTAACAGATTTATAATTACACACTTCCTGGAATGACTTGGTATCCTCTCTTAATTGTTGCCTGTCTGATAATTTACTTTAAGATTGTCTCTAAGTAGTTAGGCAGTACCAACTCAATTGTCATCTACATGGCACAGTGGATAGTACACTAAATCTAGAATCTGGAAAACTGGGGTTCAAATCCTACCTCAGACACTTATAAGGTATGCTACCCTAGGCAAGTCATTTAACTTCTTTTGGCCTCACGTTACTCATCTGTAAAATAGAGTTAGCAATAGCAATTACCACACAGTGTTGTGAGAATAACATGAGAAGATATTTTTTATAAAGTGCTTTGCAAACCTTTTATGTACGTGCTAATTATTAATATTATTATTATTATTACTACTACTATCGCTATTACCATCACCACTTTCTTCTAGTTCCTACCATTTTTTCCTCTGCTTGCCTTCTCTCTTATTTTTTACTTCTTATTTTTATTTTCTCTCTCTTCTAACTTCTATACATTTCCTTGGCTTTAGGCAAAGAGGGAGGAAGGAAAGAGATAGTCAGGCCTTTCAAAGGCCTGATCCAAGTACCACTTTTCTTTTTTAAAAAACCTTTCATCCTAGAATCAATACTGAGTATTGGTTCCAAGGCAGAAGAATAGTAGGGAGAAGGCAATGGGGATTAAGTGATTTGCCCAGGATCACACAGCTAGGAGTACTATTTACTTTCCACCACAACAATCCAACCAATGATGCTGTGAGATTTATAAATCATTTTATATTACCTTGTTTTATTTTTTAAACCTTATCTTCCATCTTAGAATCAATAACTGTGGATTGGTTCCAAGGCAGAAGAGTGGTAAGGGCTTGACAACGGGGGTTAAGGGATGTGCCCAGGGTCACACAGGTCCTTTCATCTCTATGTCCACCTCTCAATCCACTGACCTGCCTTCCTCCCCCTGCCCCATTATCTTATTTGAACCTCACAACAAGCTAATATCTATTGGTATTATTATCCTCATTTTACGAATGAGGATACTAAAGCTTGGAGAGTGTCTTGCTAAGTGTCTATTAAGTGCTAACAGCTACTAAGAGTCTGAAGCAATATTGAATCTAAACTGTAACTGTAACACTATCTTTTTTTTTCATACTTACCTTCCATCTTAGAATCAATACTGTGTATTGGTCCCAAGGCAGAAGAGTGGTAAGGGCTAGGCAATGGGGGTCAAGTGACTTGCTCAGGGTCATATAGCTGGGAAGTGTCCGAGGCAAGATTTGAACCCAGGATCTTCTATCTCTAGACCTGGCTCTCAATCCACTGAGCTACCCATCTGCCCTGTATCTTAACACTATCTTAACAGAATGAGACAAAATCTAGTTGGATCACAAGCCAGCATTCATGAAACTCCAGGTATCTAGGCTCTTGCCCAAGTGAAGGCTGAATGATGGCATGTCAGTGATGTTCTAAGAGGGATCCTTGCATCGTTTCTGGAGTCTCTTGTAGGCTGGAAGTTCTGCAGAGGAGAGATTAAAGATGCCACCTGCTGGGAATTGTGGAAAGCTGCAAGTGATTCATGATGAGAGGCTTGTAATGTGCAAAACTATGCACAACAAATCATCATACCAGTCCCTGGAGAAGGATTGGTCATTGGAAGGTAATGTTTCTTTTAAAAAATGAATTCCTATGAGTTCTGTTTGTTTCCCTTGATCTGTAAACAACTCCCTTCACCCTTTTAAGCTCTGTGAGCTGTTTGCTTACAAGAAGAGTTGGCATTGACACAATAAGTTATATGATTAGATCCTATCATATAGTGACATCTCCAGGTTTTCGAGGCAGAGGAAATTGCCTAGAGATGTGATAAATCTGACAAATAACAGTGTCCTTTGTGCCACATGACAGCCTCTGACACAAAGTTTTAGATTGTAATAGGTACTCACCAAATAGTTATAATTGAGGAAAGTGAGGTTAAGATTGGAATGAAAAAATGTTTTGTAAACCTTAGAGCTATATAAATATGGATCATTTTCCAGAATAAAATATAATTTTTAGGTTACAATTTCATTTCTGAGATTTAATTTAATTTATTTTTCTCTCTTGAAACTGTAAATCTTGAAATTTCTCAGACTTGTGAATGTTAAAAATTTCCACATTGAGGAATCCTCCATTGGAACAAATTCCCTAATGGGAAACATTCCCCATTTTGATGTGAGAACTCGCCAGGATCAGAAATGGGAGGACCTCTACTCCACCCGTACTTAAGACTGCTTTAGGGGAGAAAACTCCTTGCTAAACAATGAAAGTACTTGGACCCATCCTTATAATAAGGCAAGGAGGTCTTTGAGCCATGCCTGTTTTTTAGAATTGATACAATGAGATGCTAGGTACCTAAAAGGGTCAGGCAAGTTTTCTCTTAATGAGATTAGTTGATTCAGCTGTGTTTTCACTGGTTCACATTTACTGAGGAGATTAGTCGACACAGCATTTTTTCTGGTTCAGACTTACTGAGATTAGTCAATTTAGCAGGAATTCAGATGGGCAGTCCTTTGGAAAACATCTACAGTGATTGGCAGATGTAAGGACTTAGGGGAGGTAACATAGGAGAAAAACCCCTATATAAGAAAAAGCAGAATCTCTTGAGAAAAAAATCCTTTTGGAGGATCTCTGATGAGGATCGCTTAGGAAGAATCACTTGAGAGAGGCTCTGGAGAAGGGAAGCTCTTGGAGGACAATCTCTAAGGAGGTCTCACTGGAGCTCCTCTGAGGGGACTCTGTCCCTCTGGAGGCTCTGGAGAGAGGCCCTTTGGAACAGTCTCTGGCTGGAAGGCTCTTTAAGGAGAACTCTGGCTGGAACTCTCTCTGGTGAAGTCAGCTGAGATGGAGCTGGCCTGGTGTCACTAGAATCCTTGCTTAGACAGACCTTGTGGTGAGTGTTAAAAGACTGACTGACTGATCTCTCTCTCTTAAGACTCAGGTCTAGGCCATGTTGGCTTAAGGCCCTTCATACTTATTTCCTTTTTCTCTTTCTCTCTTTTCTTTAATTCCACATTTGTATTAATTAAAATCTCTATAAAACCCAGTTGACTTGGGTATTTGAATAATTGGGAATATTTCCCTGGTGACCACCTTATATTTGATTTAAAAACCAAGACACTGTAGTGAAACATATTTTCTGTGGTCAAATTTACTCACCCTTTCTTATATCTATCACAATTTATATCTTCCCCATTTTAACTCACTACAGTTTACAACATCACTCTTTTAACTGTTACAGTTTAAGGCCTTCAACCATTTTAAATCTAACAAAACAGACTTTGTCTTTTTTGTAATTAAGTCCATTTAAATAATTTTCTCCTTGGCTTCTCTTTATTCTTGCCTATTTATCTTTTCTTGCAGTCTATATACTACTATTTCTGCTATCATACCCAAATGATGTAAACTTTTTACATGCCTAAATTTGATTAAAAAAAAACTATAAAACATTGAATCACTATTAAACTCATTTGACTTCCATTAATCTAAGACACTGAGTATCCAAATAAGGCATTTTAAAAAGTGAATAAAATTGTGACTATGACATTGTAGTAATAAAATGTCATTAAAAATATAGCACCATATCTTCTCTCAGAGTCATTTTCCTATCACAACTGTCCAAATATTTTTCAGAGTGTGCATTTTCTAATCCTTGTATTTTACAAATGTGAGATGTTTAATAGTTGTGATACTTCTAAAACTAATAGGAAAAAGGCAACCTTAGTAGATCCAAGTAGGTCTTCAGAATATTATTTAGAATATAGAATATTATTTGATGAAATCACTAATAAGTATTTGTGAATAACTTTTTTTAGCAAAAACCAGTTAATAAACAAATACATTTAGATAATATTACCTAGGAATAGAAATAATAATTCTCATTACTTAATAAATTGACACACCTTAGCCCATGTCATTATACAAACACTTTGGTATTTAACTTCTTAATTAGTTGGCCAAAAGATGGACTTATAATTTTTAAATAGGCAGAGCACAGATAAACTATCCACTAAATAGTCATCACAATGTCAGGTAGATGAATCAAGAATGTCTGAGCCACCCAAATGATACAACACAAAATGCAAAAAGAAAACAACAGTAGATAATGCAATTCATCATAATCATATAGGAAGAAATGCCAGATTTACAAAAATCTAAATTCTACTTGCGGATACATGTTATTTGTGCTCAAAGTTATCAGCTTTTACAACATATGCCATTTCATAATTATTTATTTCATTACATTTTATTAAGTAGGATACAGAAAAGAGAATTGTGTAGTCAAGGAGTTTCTAAGTTAAATGAGTATTTCCATCCTTTGATTCATTTCTAGAGCTAGAAGTTTATCCTGCTATGTGAATGAGAGGCAGTATCTAGGGAGAGTAGACTTTTCCATAAAAAAGAATACAATTAGTTTTTTTGTGCTTAATAAAAAATAGGAATGGATGATCCACATTAAATGTTAAGGAAGGGAGTTTCATCCGAACTGAAAAATCTTCTGCAGTGCTTGCTGCTGCCTCAGTACCTTCCTCATTGACTTCTACAAAAGCCTTATGGAAAACTTCTGATAAGAACAAATTTTTCATCTCAGTCATTCCTGAGAAGTCAGCATGGCTTGTGCTGAAAGCATCACTCATCCCCATGCTGCTCAAGATAGATTTGAGATCATAGTTCTCTTCAAGCTTGAATTTGGGGAGGTACAGCTGCACATCATACTTCTCCATCATATCTTCATGAGTCCAATCACTCAACTTCCCATAAGTGATTGTCTTTTCCAGCTAGAGTTATAAAACAAAGAAAAGAGGATCATTAAAAATTATGACAAAATGTCAGAGATATGGAAAAATGGGGATACTAATCTACTGTTGGTGGAAATGTGAAACAATCCAACCATCTTGGAGAACAATCGGGAATTCTGCCCAAAGAGTTATAAAACTGTATATGTATTTTTGACCCAGCAATACCACTATTAAATTTATTTCCTCAAGTGATCAAGGGAAAGTAGAAAAGGAGGGGACAGCTAGGTGGCTCAGTGGATTGAGAGCCAGGCCTTGAGATGGGAGGTCCTAGGTTCAAATCTGACTTCAGACACTTCCCAGCTGTGTGAACTTTGGCAAGTCACTTAACCCCCATTGCCTAGTCCTTACCATTTTCTGTCTGGAAACCAGTACATAATATTGATTCTAAGGTGGAAGGTAAGAGTTAAAAAAAAAAGTAGAAAAGGAACCGTATGTCCTAAAATATTTATAGCAGCTCTTTTCTCTCTTTGTGGTGGTAAAGAACTGGAAATTGAAAGGATGTCTATAACTTGCAAGATGGTTAAGCAAGTTGTGGCATATAATTGTGATGGAATACTGCTACATCAAAAATGACAGACAGATTAATTTTGGAAAACAGTGGGAAGATCTACATGAAATTATGAAGTCAAAAAAGCAGAACCAAGAGAACATTATATACAGAAACAGAAATATTTTTTTAAATAGCTTGTGTATGTCCACCTCCAGGGAAAGAACTGATACAGAGAGATAAATAAGACATAGTTTTATATATATATGTACATGTATCTTTTTGTTATTTTATGCATTCCATTCTCTAATGGGGGAGAGGAGAAAAAGAGGGAGTTAATTGAGTATTTAAATGTCACAAACAAATAAAAAATAAATTTAAAAGGAAAAAATCAAAAGGAAAAGAGAAAATATTTCTTTAGGGACATTAAAAAGAAAATTGCCTAGGAGTTTCAGAGAAACTTGGAAAACTTGTATGAACTGATATAAAGAGAAGGAATCAGAACCAGGAGAACAATCTATACTATAACAACAACCATAAAAATTAACAACTAGAAAAACCAAAGACCTAGTATATCAAGGAAATTAATGAAAAAATATGAAGGAAAGTGGGTTAGCATTACCAGATCTGAAACTATACTATAAAGTGGCAAATATTAAAACAATATGGTACTAGCTAAGAAACAAGTGTGGAGGAATAATGAAATAGATTAGGCAATGAACACTCAATGGTAAATGACCAAAATAACCTAGCATTTGACAAACCCAAAGATCCAAGCTTTTGGAAGAACTCATTATCTGACAAAAAATACTGAGAAACTGGAAAACAATATGGTAGAAATTAGACATAGAACAGTATCTCATGCTATATATATATCAAGGTAAAGTCAAAATGAATAAATGATTTATAAATCAAGGATGATACCATAAAAAGAGAGAGCACACAATAACTTAGCTCTTAGAGCTATGGATAAGGGAAGAAATTAGATCAAAACAAGACCCAGACAACATTATGATATGTAAAAGAGATAAATTTGACTACATTAAATTAAAAAGTTTGCATAAACAAAAGCAATGCAACCATGATTAAAAAGGAAACAATGAACTGGGGAGGGGGGGATCTTTATAAGAAGTCTCTCTGAAAAAGGCTCTATTTCTTAAATATATAGAGAACTGAGTCAACTGTATAAGAATATAAAGCATTTCCCAATTGACAAATGGTCAAAGGAAATAGATAGGCAATTCTTACATGAAGAAATTAAGATCATCTTTAGTCATATGAAAAATGCTCCAAATCACTATTGATTAGAGAAATGCAAATTAAGGAGATTGGTCTGTAGTTTTCTTTCTCTGTTTTTGGTCTGTCTGGCTTTAGAATCAGTACCATATTTGTGTCATAAAAGGAATTTGGTAAAACTTCTTTTATGCTTATTTTATCAAATAGTTTGTATTGTATTGGGATTAGTTGTTCTTTACATATTTGATAGAATTCACTTGTGAATCCATCTGGCCCTGGGGAATTTTTCTTGGGGAGTTCTCTAATGGCTTATTCAATTTCTTTTTCTGATATGTGATTATTTAAGTATTCTATTTCTTCTTCTATTAATCTAGGCAAATTATATTTTTATAAATAATCATCAATATTACCCAGATTGCCACATTTATTGCTATATATCTGGACAAAATACTTCTTTTTTTAAAAAACCCTTACCTTCTGTCTTAAAGTCAATACTATGTATTGGCTCCAAGGCAGAAGAGTGGTAAAGGCTAGGCAATGGGGGTCAAGTGACTTGCCCAGGGTCACACAGCTAGGAAGTGTCTGAGGCCAGATTTGAACCTAGGACCTCCCATCTCTAGGCCTGGCTCTCAATCCACTGAGCTACCCAGCTGCCCCCAACAAAATACTTCTTAATAATTACCTTAATTTCCTCTCCATTAGAGGTGAGGTCTCCTTTTTCATCTGCGATACTTCTAATTTTTTTTTCTTCTTTCCTTGTTTTTTTATTTGTTTAACTAGTACTTTATCTATTTTATTTGTTTTTTCAAAGTACCAGCTTCTAGTCTTATTTTTTAATTCAAAATTCTTTCACTTTCAATTTTATTAATTTCTCCTTTAATTTTTAGGATTTCCAATTTAGTTTTTATCTGGGGATTTTTAATTTGTTCTCTTTCTAGTTTTTTTTTTAATTTGCATGTCCAATTCATTGACCTCTGCCCTCTCTGATCTGTTAATATACACACTCAGAAATATAAATTTTCTCCAAGTACTGCTTTGGCCACATCCCACAGATCATTCTCTTCAATTAAATTATGAATTATTTCTATGATTTGTTCTTTAACCAACCAATTTTGGAAAATCATATTATTTAATTTCCAATTAATTTTTTACTTGCCTCTCCATGTACCCTTATAAATTATTATTTTTATTGCATTATGATCTGAAAAGGTTGCACTTATTATTTCTGCTTTTTTGCATTTGTTTGCAATGTTTTTATGCCCTAATAAATAGTCACCCTTGTGGAATGTACCATGTGCTGCTGAAAAGAAGGTGTATTCCTTTTTGCCCCTATCTATTTTTCTCCATATATCTGTTAATTCTAATTTTTCTAAGATTTCATTCACATCTCTTACCTCTTTCTTATTTGCTGTTTGATTTGATTTATCTAGATCTGACAGAAGAAGGTCCAGGTCTCCCACTAGTATAGTTTTACTGTCTATTTCCTTTTTAAATTCCAGTAGTTTCTCCTTTAAAAATCTGGATGCTATACCATTTGGTGCATACATGTTGAGCACTGATATTTCCTCATTTTCTATACTGCCTTTTATCAGGATATAATTCCTTCCCTTATCTCTTTCCATTAGATCTATTTTTACTTTGGCTTTATCAGATATCATGATTGTGATTCCTGCTTCTTTTTTCTCAGTTGATGCCCAATAGATTTTGCTCCAGCCTCTTACCTTTACCCTGTGTGAATCTACCTGACTCGTGTATGTTTCTTGTAGACAACATATGGTAGGATTTTGGATTCTAATCCATTCTGCTATTTGCTTCAGTTTTAGGGTGAGTTCATCCCATTCAAATTCAGAGTTATGATTAGCACCAGTGTATTCCCCATTATTTTGATTTCCTCTCCTAGTCCTGCCCTTTATCTTTCACTATTTCCTTCTACACAAGTGTTTTGCTTTTAATCAGCCCCCCTAATCCCCACACTTATTTTACTTCCCTTCCTATCCCCTCCCTTCTTATTTCTCTCTTATTTTTCTTTAGGGTTATTAAATTCCCTCCCCCCCCACTATTTCCCTCCCTTTTGATACTCCCTGGTCCATCCCCCCTCCCTTGGTTTTTCCCTCTCAAGTTCCCTGTAGGGTAAGATAGAATTCAATACCCTAATGAATCTAGATGCTATTCCATCTCAGAATTTATTCCACTGAAAATAAAGTTTAAGTATTTCCTATTAGAATTTTCTCCCTTTCCTTCCTATAGTAGTATTCTTCCCCTCCCGTACACTGCTTAATGTGGTATAATTTATCCTATTTTTCTTATTCCTTCAAGTTTCTCTTGGTGCCATCTTCTATTCCCCCCAGATTCTTTTCTTTTTTTACATACCATCTTAAACCAATTAGTACCCCAAACACTACCAATGAATTATTCTTCTAACCACTATGGTATAGAATACAGTTTTTAAGAGTTACAAAGATCATTTTCCATCTAGGAATATAAACAATTTGGTCTTACTGAAGCCCTTAAAAAAATCCCCCCTCCCTGTCTTGTTTGCCATTCATGTTTCTCTTGAATTTTGGTTTGGACATCAAATTTTTCATTTATTTCTGGTCTTTTCTTTAGGAATACTTAGAAACCATCTATTTTGTTAACTGTCCATACTTTCTCCTGGAAGTATATAGTCAGTTTTGAAGGGTAAGTGATACTTGGTTGTAGATCCAATTTTCTTGTTCTTCTGAATATCATATTCCAAGCCTTGCAGTTCTTTAGTTGGAGGCTTCCAGATCTTATGTAATCCTGATTTGTGCTCCTTGATATCTAAATTGTCTCTTTCTGGCTTCTTGCAATATTTTCTCCTTAGCTTGGAAGTTCTTGAATTTTGCAATTACATCCTGTAGGTTGTCTTTTGAGGATTGAATGATGAGGCTGATCTATGGAATCTTTCAATATCTATTTTTCCTTCTTGTTCAAGAACAGCAGGGCAGTTTTCTTTGATAATTTCTTGTAGTATGATGTCAAGGTTTCTGTTTATTTTTAGGTTTTCAGGTAGATCTATGATTCTCAAATTGTCTCTCCTGGACCTGTTTTCCACGTCAGTTGTCTTCTCAATGAGATAGTTCATGTTTCCTTCTGTTTTGTCATTCTTTTAATGTTGCTTTATTAATTCTTGCTGTCTCGTGAGAACATTAGTTTCTACTTGCCCAATTCTAGTCTTACTTGCCCAATTCTAGTCTTTAAAGACTGATTTTCAGCTACGATCTTTTGATTTTCTTTTTTCAGGTTGATCTATCCTGCTTTTCATGGCTTCTAGCAGTTTAATTCTGGTCTCCAATTTGCTTATCATTTTATTTGATTTTGGGGGGCATCTTTTTCCAAGTGGGAGATTCTATCTTTTAAACTGTTATTTTCTTTTTTAACTACTTCCTGCTTTTCTTGCTAAGTTTCTTCTTACTTGGTTTTTGAAGTCCTTTTTGAGGTCTTCAAGAGCTTGTGACCAATTTCCTTTTTTGAAGGAAAGTTTGGATGTTTGCTTGTTTGTCACCCTCTGTTGTCTCCTCTCAAGCCTGCTGTTTTTCTCCAAAGAGATTATCCAGGGTCAAATCTTTTTCTTTTTTTTTCTTTTTTCTTTTTTTTTTGTAGTTGTATATTGTAGTTCTTGGGTGTTGGTGACTATTGATGTGTTAATTTTTCTTCCCTTCCCAGCCTGAAATCTGAGTGAGGATGGTAGGCTAGTCTCTTTGTATCAAGCTACAGAGTGATTTTTGCCCTGAGGTTATTTTTCAGTCTCTGCTGCATCTGCTGTGAGCAGCCCCTCTCTGCCCAATCTCTGTGCCCAAGCTTTGCATTCCTCAGCCTTCTGGGGTCCTAAGTCTCACTGCTCTCATGTGAAAGTCTGTGGTGTCCTCAGCCAACCCTCCCCTCCCCCCAAGAACCTAGAGATTGCCCCATGCTCACTCTGACTCTGACACAGTAGGAATGGGGGAAGGGTGATGAGCTTACACTTTGATAGGAGTAATTTTGCCACCTTATAGTGTAGAAATGCCCAAACTGTGCCTACCTTCAAGACTGTGCCCTATGGTAGAGCCTCTTTGCTCATCTCATTTTGATTTTTGTCCTTTTGAGGTCCTTTATATTGGTCAGTGGTGGGCAGAAGACCCTTGCTTCTACTCTGTGGCCATCTTAGCCCAGAAGTTGAGAAATGCAAATTAAAATGACTTTGAGGTACTACTTTATACCCCTTAGACTGGCTAACCAAATCAACTACAAAGACCCCATATAGGCCAAAACAGCCATAGTACCAGTCTTTGTCTTGTCAAAGAAGGGGAAACAAAATAGGTTCCAATCAAAAAGGCAATGTCTGAAATAATTTTGTATATGAACATGGAGAAACTTTTTTTGTAAAGACAGAAATTTTAAAAATGAGGAATTCAGAGAAACTTTAAGAAATTGATCAAATTGAAACAGAATGAAATAAAAAGAAGCAAAAGAACATTATATAGAACTCTGTCTATGGAAATAAAAGATCACTAAAATAGAGCTTAACTCTGAGTAATTGAAAAACCAGAAACAACCCAAAGAATATGTGAATAAATATAGCTTCCACTCTTTGGTATTAACCACTTTCCTTATGGCATTGAAGCCAAGGACTTCAAGAAGTAGTAGGAGATGACACTGTATATAGACATCTTGCGGGTGTTTTTGCTTAATTGTCATTCTTTGTTACAAAGGAGAGTTCAATCTGGAGGATGGGGAAGATTTTTTTCCTCAGAAATGACTGTGCTATTAAAAAGGAAAAAAAAGGCATGAATAGAATATATCTTTAATTTTCTTAATTATATTTTCTTTTAAAAAACCAAAAGGCAATTTCTTTTTCTTTCCTTGTTTGTTCATACAATTGACAACATGATAATACTGGGTCATAAAGTCAAGATTCAAATACATTTTTTATTTCTCTGATACAATTTGTCTTCAGAATTTGTCCTTTATTATGGAAGACAATGTATATAAGTCTCAGAATTGCCTTATGAGAATTGTGAATGATACATGTGCAAAGTGTTAGTGATTCATTCTTCAACAGTATTGTTTAGATATAATTTACATATCTATCTATACTATTCAGCTGTATAAACTTGGCAAACTCACTTGGCCTCCTTCTTCCCTTATAAAATGAAAGGACTACCTGGGCAATCTTCAGTTTTTTTTCCAATTTTAACATGATATGAATTTATGTAAATGTATACTTAGTCAATATCTAGGCAAAAAGACCAGTAGTTTATAGGAGACAAACAATGTAAGTATGCATAAGTAATGACCATTAGTTCTTTTTGAAAGAAACCAATCCCACCTTCTGGAATACTATTTTTTTTTCTGAAGCTGTATTAAAACTGGTAGTGTTCAGAACTAAGATCTGCCCTAATTAGATCACACATTGAAAATTGTATTAAATTCTGGTTACTCCATTGTTATGATGAGAACACTGAGCATTTTATACAGAATGATATCTGAGATGTAGGGAAGGGCCTCAAAAATCTATTGAGGGAAAAGAGAATTCTCAGCTAAAGAAGAGAAAACTTATAGAGGACAGGATATCTGAATTGTTAACATATATAAGGTTGAAATTCAACTTGTTCTATTTGGCCCCAAAGGAAGAAATAGGAGTATAAGATAAATGTCCCAGTGGTATGGGGGCCCTCGTCATGGTTACAGGGTAGAAAAGAGGATTCATGACCAGAGCAGAGACCAAGAAAGGAGTGACCCTTATTAGATCATACCACCAGTACATATTTGATATAAAGAAAAACTACTTAATATTAATAATTAGAACTACTTCAAAGTAGAATGAGCTTCCTCGTGGGGTAATGATTTCTCCCTCCTGAGACATCTTGATAGACCACAAGTTGAGAATATATAGTGTAGAGAACTTTCTTTGCCAGGTTTGCATTAGTCTTTGCATTCCCTTCTAGATTTGATATTCTGTGAATTGCTTCTGCCATGTAGAGGGCAATTTCCAGAAGAAAGCACATTGTGATTATATGAAAACAAGCATTCAGAATGAGGTATCTGCATCTAGAGGAATATACCCCACCCACCACATTAGGCAAGGATGTTGAAAGTCTTGGTTCTAAAGTAGGACAAACTTTCACTCCTCTGTAGTTAGGTGAGTTTCATTTAGTCTTAACACCAATACTTACTTCCTATAAACACAACCCTTTTTCATCATCAAAGTAGAGGGTTGTGTGAGATTTAAAATGGTTGAGGTCTTAAACTGTAGTGATTAAAATGGTGGAAGATATAAATTGTGATAGATATAAGAGAGGGTGAGTAAATTTGACCGCAGAAAATATGTTTCACTACAATGTCTTGGTTTTAAATCAAATATAAGGTGGTCACCAGGGAAATATTCCCAATTATTCAAATACCCAAGTCAACTGGGTTTTATAGAGATTTTAATTAATACAAATGTGGAATTAAAGAAAAGAGAGAAAGAGAGAAAAAGGAAATAAGTATGAAGGGCCTTAAGCCAACATGGTCTAGACCTGAGTCTTAAGAGAGAAATCAGTCAGTTTTTTAACACTCACCACAAGGTCTGCCTAAACAAGGATTCTAGTGACACCAGGCCAGCTCCATCTCAGCTGACTTCACCAAAGAGAGCTCCAGCAAGACCTCCTTAGAGATTGTCCTCCAAGAGCTTCCCTTCTCCAGAGCCTCTCTCAAGAGATTCTTCCCAAGTGATCCTCATCAGAGATCCTCCAAAAGGATTTCTCCAAAAGGATATCTTCAAGAGATTCTGCTTTTTCTTATATAGGGGTTTTTCTCCCATGTCACCTCCCCTAAGTCCCTACATCTACCAATAACTGTAGATGCTTTCCAAAGGACTGTCCATCTAAATTCCTGCTAAGTTGACCAAATCTCCTCAGTAAGTCTGAACTAGAGAAAACACAGTTGAGTCAACTAATCTCATCAAGAGAAAACTTGCCCAACCCTTTTAGGTACCTAGCATCCCATTGTATCAATTCTAAAAACAGGCCTGGCTCAAAGAAGTCCTTGCCTTATTATAAGCATGGGTCCAAGTACTTTCATTGTTTAGCAAGGAGTTTTTTTTCCCTAAAGCAGTCTTAAGTACGATTGGAGTAGAGGTCCTCCCATTTCTGATCCTGGCAAGTTCTCACATCAAAATGGGGAATGTTTCTCAGTAGGGAATTTGTTCCAATTAAGAATTCCCTGATGGGGAAATTTTTAACATTCAGAAGTCTGAGAGATTTCAAGATTTACAGTTGGAAACTTTTGACAACTATGCTATAAGTAAATAGAATCAGCTAATGTGTACAGTATATGTCTAAGTAACCAAACATAATTATCTATTAGGCAACATTTATACATATGTGTATATATATATATATATATATATATATATAAAATGTAAGCAGAAATAAACATGATTCCTACAAATTCATACATTATCCTGACTCATTTTACATATATTTTCTGACTGAGTCAATGTGTGAATTTCCTTTTCTCTATTTTATTTACTTGTTAAAAGGAAGAGTTTATAATTTGGGGGTGGTGTAGTAGAGAAGCAGAGTTTGCAAGTAAGATGGCAAAGTAAAGGCAGGGACTCACTTGAGGTCTCCCAAGTTCCCTTCAAACAACTCTAACACCTCAACTAGAATTCTGGAGGAATAGAAGCAAGAAACAATTTTCCTTCCCAAGAAAACTTAGGAGGTTGACAGGAAAGATCTCACTCAGTGGGCTGGTGGTTCCAATGCAGATCAATAGGGCAGGCAGTGCCAGGGTGCCCAGCAGCAGGCCTTGAAGGTAGTTCATAAGCAGCAAGAGCAGCTTCATGAGATCTCAACCCATGAACAATAAGGGAATTGGACAACTGGTCATAAGATTTTGGGGTATCCTTTGCTAATAATGGGTGTGAGACTCTGTCACATTACCCATGTTCAGTTCAAGCTATAGTCCTAGCTCAATATGACTTATGGTTGCAGTTGTACAGGAGCACTTGTCACAATTACAAGAGAGAAAAGAGTACTTATGACCAGAGCAGAGACCTAGAAAGTAGTGACCCTTACTAGATCATACTGCCTCGGAAGGATTGAAAACCTAAAGATTTCCAGAGCTAGCTCAGAAAATAGCATCAAAAAAATCTAAAGCTAGGAACAGTGACCTACTTCATCATAAGAGCAAAGCCCAACTTTAACATGTAATAAGAAACAGACTAGAAAAATGAGCAAACAACAAAAGAAGAACATGACAGTAAAAAGTTACTATGGTGTCATGGAAGCTCAAGACACAAACTCAGAAGAAGACAATTTAAAACAGCTATGTGCAAAGTTTCAAAGAAAAATGTGAATTGGTCATAAGTCCTAAAAAGAATTCTTGGAAGGGCTCGAAAAAGATTTTAAAAATCAAATAAGAGAGGTAGAGGAAAAATCAAGGGGAAAAAAGAAAGTAATGCAAGAAAATCATGAAAAAACAACCAAAAGTTGGGAAAGGAGGCACAAAAAAGAAAATAATATCTTAAAAAACAAAATAGACCAAATGGAAAATAGACACAAAAATCTACATAAGATAATTCTTTAAAAAGCAGAGTTGGCCACATGGAAAAAAAATATAAACAAAGATTCAAAGAAGGGAACTTCTTAAAAGTAGAGTTGGCAAAATAGAAAAGGAGATACAAAAATAACAGAAAAAAATAATTTCCTAAAAATTAGAATTGAGCATGTAGAAGCTAATGACTCCATAAGACATCAAGAAAAAATAAAATAAAGTTGAAAGAATGGGAAAAAATAGAAGAAATTTTGAAATAACTCATGAAAAAACTACTGATTTAAAAAATAGATCTAGGAGAAATCATTTAAGAATTATTGGATTACCTGAAAACCATGATCACAAAAAGTGCCTAGACATCATATTTCAAGAAATTATCACAGGAAACTGTTCTGATATCCTAGCAGGATGGTGAATCAAACTGAATTACAAAGTGATAATCATCAAAACAATCTAGTACTGGCTAATAAATGGTGTGATGGACTAGTGGAATTAATTAGGTACACAATAAACAGTAGTAATTAACCATAATAACCTAGTATTTGATAAATGCAAAGATCCAAGCTTTTGAGACAAGAACTCACTATAATGAAAAAATTGCTGGGAAAACAGGAAAGCACTTCGGCAGAACCTAAGTATAGACTAACATTTCCACTCATATATCAAGATATGATCAAAATGTATACAGGATTTAGACATAAGAGGTGATATCACAAGCAAATGTGGGGAGCTTGAAATTTCCTATCTATCAGATCAATGGATAAGGAAAGAATTTATGACAAAACAGAAACATAGAGGATAACTGGAAATAAAATGAATAATTCTGATGACATTAAATAAAAAATACTTTGTAAAAATGGATTCAATACAGCAAAAATTAAAAGGAAAGCAGAAAACTAGGAAGAAATTTTCATAGAAAGTTTCTCTGATAAAAGTCTCATTTTTCAAATATATAGAAAATTTGGTCAAATTTATGAGAAGAAAACTCATTCCTCAATGGATAAGTAGTCAGATGATATGAACAAGCAGTTTTCTGAACAAGAAATCAAAGTTGGGGAGAGCTGAGTGGCTCAGTGGAAGACAGTCAGGCCTAGAAATGGAATGAGAGGTCCTGGATTCAAATCTAACCTCACACACTTCGAGTGGCTAGCTCTTACTGCTCTTCTGCCTTGGGATCAATGCACAGTACTCATTCTAAGGCAGAAGGTAAGGATTTAAAAAAAACAACAACCTCAAAACTAACTATAGTAATATTTTTAAATGATTTAAATCACTAATGAAGTGCAAATTACACAAACTCTAAGTTACTACATATCTATCAGATTGGCTAATATGACAGAAGAGGGAAATGACAAATTTTGAAGGGGATGTGGAAAATTTGAGACATTAATATTCATAGAGTTGTGAAATAATCCAACCATTGTAGAGAGCAATTTGGAACTAGGCCAAAAGGTCTCTAAAGCTATGCATACCATTTGATCCAGCAATTCCATGCATAATTCTGTATTCCAAAGAGATTGTTTTAAAAAAGGGGAAAAAAAGGAAAAGGACCTCTATGTAAAAAAAATAATAATTATAGCTGTATTTTGTGATTGCAAAGAATTGGAAATTTAGAGGATGGTGATTAGTTCAGGAATAACTTAACAAGCTTTGATATATATATGTATATATTTATAATTATGATGGAATAGTATTATACTATAAGAAATGATGAACTAGATGATTTCAGAAAAATCTTGAAAGACTTAAAGGAACAGATGCAAATTAAAGTGAGCAAAATCAGGAGGACATTTTATACATTAACAGCCACATTGAATGATGATCAACTATAAATGACAGTTATTCTTAGCAATACAATAATCCAATACAATTCCAAAGGATTTATGATAAAAATGCTCTCCACTTCCAGAGGAATAACTGATGGATTCTGAATAAAGAGTAAGACATACTTTAAAAAAACAATTAATTTTTCTTTTTGCAACATACTTAATATGGAAATTATTTTGCATGACTACATCTGTATAATCTATATCTAATTACTTGTTTTCTCATGGGTTAGGGAGATGAGGGAGGGAAAGAATTTGGAAATAAAATTTTTTAAAGAATTAATATTGAAAATTGTTTTCACATTTAATTGAAAAAATAAAAATTTCAAAATAAAAAAGAAGAATGGATAGTGAAAAAAAGAGTGCCAATGAAATATTTAAAATACAGATGGACAAATCAGAAGAAAGTTCAGAAAAAAAAGATAAAGAATGGACAGTTTTGGTTGTATTGATTTGAATTTAATATATTCTTTAAAAAGCAAACAACAATCTTTGTTCATAGTTTGTGCAAAAAAAAATTAGCAGCTGAAAGAAATGGTAGCTTTTATGATGCAATAGAGTACTGAAATTGGAATTAGCTAGATTTGAGTTTAAATCTTGCCTTAGACACTTTTTAGCTATGACCCTGGACAAATCACTAAACTGCTGCCTTCCCTCTTGTGTAAATGGGTACAATAATAGCACCTTTCTCATTGAGCTGTTGTGAAGATCAAATGAGATAATATTTATAAAGCATTTCCTAAACCTTAAAGTGTATAACTTAAAACTTAGGCTATTAAGCCCAAATAGTTTAAAACTCTACTAAAAGTTTAAGCCTTAATAACTTAAAACTAAATTAAGATGTTGGGAACTTATTGTCTGAATAGTAGCTACTGAAACTTTGTTTAGAATCTTAGATATTTAATTCAACCATGTAAATCATCATGAGTCTATTTCCAGGGTGTCAAAGAATTTAGGTTATAAATCACATCATGTATTAGAGATGATAGAAAACTAACATGTTATTTCATCCAATCTCATTTTTACAGATGAGGAAAAGGATGAAATTGAAGATAGTATCAATAGCATTCTACTTTGAAATTCATAAACAATTTTTGGAAAAGCTGTTAAAATTTTCCTTGATCAGCTGAAGTGAAAAAAAAAATCCTGAAGTTAATTTAATGCATGCATACATATGTAAACATAGAAATGGACAGAAGGGTAAATGGATAGACAGATACATAGATACATAAAAACATAGATGGATAGATTAGATAGATGGATGGATGGATGGACAGACAGGGAGACAGACAGGGAGATAGAAAGATAGATAGATAGATAGATAGATAGATAGATAGATAGATAGATAGATAGATAGATAGATGGATGGATAGATGGATGGATGGATAGAGAGAGAGATGGATAGATAGATAGATGACAGATAGGATGGATAGAGAGATAAATAACTAGATTGGATGGATGGAGGGAGAGAGAGATACATAGTAGTGGTAGATAGGATAGTTGGATAGAGATAGATACATTAGATAGATAAATAGATAGGTATGAATTATTCAGCTCCCACTCAGTTTGAATATACATGAGACATCGAAGAATTGAAATTTGCCTAACTAAAAGATGTACAAAGTTTCTAACTTTAAAAACCAAAGCTCTACTGCTTGGGCTACATCCTTAATTCCACACAAGGCAGTTTGGAGTTTGCTGTCATTATGTGCATTGGTCCAGCCTCAGTGTTTCTCATACCATTTAAAAAAAATTTAAACCCTTACCTTATGTCTTAGAATCAAAACAAAATATTGGTTCCAAGGCAGAAGAATGGTAAGGGCTAGATAATTAAGAGTTAAGTGACTTGCCCAAGGCCATCCAGCTGAGGCCAGATTTGAACCTGGAATTACTGTCTCCAATTCTCATACCATTCTTGAGATGCTTTTCAGCACTGAAGGTAGGATTCCCTAACTGATTAAATTAGTGATAATAAATGTCATAGCTCTTATACTACTTCTGCTTTATTGTGTCATTGTAATACTTGACTTTTTTTTTTACCTCTTTTAGACCATTGATGTCATCTGGTAGCAATATAAACATGCTCATATCACCGTTGCCATAGTAAAGCTGAATGCCTTTGGCTTCTGGCTTTTCTATATGAAATATTTGAAGGTTGCGTTTCATTGACATCATTTGCACCATCTTGGTTGTTGTCTAGTAAAAAGATATGTACAAGTAAATTTTTTACTTCTGTTGAAAAGAGATGCTAAGATCAGCAAAATGGTTTTGTCAAATTCTTCGTCACTTTTGTTTC
Organism: Monodelphis domestica; assembly: GCF_027887165.1. Lineage (NCBI taxonomy): Eukaryota > Metazoa > Chordata > Mammalia > Didelphimorphia > Didelphidae > Monodelphis > Monodelphis domestica. The sequence goes on from NC_077229.1 coordinate 344,101,969, forward strand.
TCAGGTGCCTAGCAAATATGTAGCACTGTGCCACCTGCTGCACAGAAGTAAGCTTGTCAATCATAGATAAGAAATATGGAAATAGGGGGCAGCTGGGTAGTTCAATAAATTGAGAGCCAGTCTGAAAGTCAGGAGTTCCTAGGTTCAAATCTGGCCTCAGACACTTCCCATCTGTGTGACCCTGGGCAAGTCACTTGACCCCCATTGCCTACCCCTTACCACTCTTCTGCTTTGGAACCAATACACAGTATTGATTCCAAGACAGAAGATAAGGGTTTAAAAAAATTTTTTTTAAGTTAAAAAAAAAAAAGAAATGTGGAAATGTCATTCTCTGGTTGTCAGCCTTAATAAAGCATTGTAATCTGGATTCCTGAAAGCACTTACAAGACCAAGAGCTCATAGTCCTGAACATGAACTACATAAAATTTTATTATTCTTTCATTTCAATTGCATCCAATTTTTTGTGATCCCATCTGAGGTTTTCTTAGCAAAAATATTGAAGTGGTTTGCCATTTCCTTTTCTAGCTCATTTTACAGATGAAGAAACTGAGCCAAAAAGGATTAAGTGACTTACCCAGGGTCACATAGCTAATAAGTTTATGAAGCCAGAAGAACTCAGGAAGATGAAACTTCCTGACTCCAGGCTCCAGCACTCTATCCACTATGGCAACTAGCTTCCCCTACAATTAACAAAATAAAATAATTCATATCTTGCAAAGACACTATAGTGTAGTAAAGTGGCAGCTATCCTGAGAGACATAGAAACCTACTTGGAAGTTCTACCTCTCATTAATACTGATTTGTGAGCCAGAGCAAGTCAGTGTTCAAGGATATCTCATTAAGATCTTCTAAAACTTAAGATACAAAGCAAATTCCAATCTTTATTGTTAGAGGGAATTTCCTCATCCAGTGCTTCCCAACATCAGTGAAATGACTTCATTCTTTATCCCCATTAGTGGAAATAGTTTTAATATTCATGAATACGAATGCTGCAGATCAAAATAAGTGGGAGGCAGCTCCTAGATTTCTAGATAACAAAAAAAGACTGGAGATTGCCAGTACTCTTTGACTAATGAATTGTCAGAAATTGGAAGACCCAGAGGAAGGGAGGGCATGTTGCAGACAGTAATGACATGAGGAAGAAAAGGCATAGGACCCAGACTTGGATAGATTCAGGAAGATGTGAGTTTAAATCTTTCCTCAGACACTTAATGTCTAGTCACTTGATCCCTCCGCCTCAGTTTCCTCTTTCCTCTTTCTCACAAAGTTATTATGAGGAATAAATAAGATAACATGTTTAAGTCACTTTGCAAACAATGACCCATATAAAAGCTGGCTACTATGAAAGTTTGCATAAAATGAAAAAAAGGACTTGAAATGATATTTTTTAATTTCAAAGAAATTTTGAATAATTTAATACAGTTTATTTCAAGGTAATAATATCAATTCTGAAGTCAAAATTCTTTTATTTACAAAATTGAATGAATCTTCATTTCTGCAAGAGTGTTTGGCATTTTATCTGTTTATTTGTGGCAAAAGTACTTTTAAAGAAATTTACAAATTTTGGTAAAGTTTAGTATGCTAAAAATAACATAAAAATTAAAATAGTGGATAATTACATAGTTTATTTCCTTCTTTTTTTACCCCTCAGATTCTACCTATTTCTTCAAGTTTTACCCTTTTGGACCAAGCAGAACAAAACTAACCTGTCTTCAATATAATTCTCTAACTACTAAAAGAGAATTACCATGTCTCTCTTATGTCTTTTGTTCCTCAGGTTAATTAAATTTCCCCAATTCCATCCCGAGACCCTTCACTCTCTTGTTGCTCTCCTATAGATGTTCCCTAACTTAACAACGTTCCTCTGAAAATGTAGAACCACAAACTAGACAAAATTGCACAGATGTGCTCTGACCAGAGTATGCTAAGGCTGTTTGTTGCCTTCCTTGTCCTGGATACTATTTCTCTTGTTGCAACTTAAGTTTGTATCAGGTTTTTCACTGTAATAACACTGTTAACTCATGGTAAGCTTGGAGTCTATCAGATAAACTATTCTCTACCCACAGCAGAGTTTGATCTAACAATGGAACCTTGACAACACATCGCTGATAGGAAGGTTTGGGTTCAGAATGTTCTTAATAAGTCATCCCTCTTCACTGAGAGGAACTTCATCTATAAAATGAGGAAAATGGACTGGATGATCCCTTAAGAGGCAGACTCTAGATTGGAAGCTAATCCAGGTCAGGGACTCTTTCCTGTCTCTTTAGGCATCCCCAGCAGTTAGCATAGTGCCTAGCTTGTAAGAAATACTTGATAAATATTTAACAGTAGATTGATTTGTTGGTGGCTCAGTAGAGAGAATACGGGGCCTGGAGTCAATAAGACCTAAGTTCAAAAATCCAGCCTTAGACATTTATTAGGTATGTGACCTTGGGCAAGTCACATAACCATTGTCTATCTCAGTTTCATTAGTGATATGAAGACAATGCCAACAGAACCTACTTCTTTTTGTTCTCCTAAGGCTCAAATGAGATATTTGTCAAGTATTTAGTGCATGCTTGGCATGCAATAGATTTTTAATAAATGCCTACTTACTACATTTTTTTAACCATCTTCCTTCTTTCCTGTCTACCTACTCTAAATACAATGAAACCATACTATTGACTGCCAAGAACCTATTTCTTCATTTGCAAAATGAAGGGATTGGAATAGATGTAGTTGTAGCTCTTCCTTAATTCCTTCAATCTAAAGAAAGTAAAGATATATATGTTTATTTATGTGGACATTGTATTTTAAGTATATTATTTATACATATTATTTATATTATAAAATGGAATTAATAAATTTATGTAAAAAATTTTTTTTGCTGTTTAAATAAGATTCATATGGCAGCTAGGGAGTAGCAGTGGATAAAATGGTGAGTCTGGAGTCAGAAAGACTCATCTTCTGGAGTTCAAATCTAACCTCAGACTCTTAATAGCTGCATGACCCTGGGCAAGTTTTTTTTCCTCTCAATTTCCTCATTGATAAAATGAGCTAGAGAAAGAAATGGAAAACTATTCCAGTATCTTTGCCCAGAAAACCCAAAAGGGATCATGTACTTGAACACAACTGAACAATTGACAACAATATATACATATGCACATAGGTATATGTGTTTGTGTGTTTATATATGTATATATGTATAAATGTGTCTTTATATATACATAGTTATTTGTCGATATACTTGTGTAAATACTCTCAATGAGTGACTTTCCTCACTTCCAGCTCTATATCAGGCTTCTAGCAGTGCTTGTCTTCTCTCAAAGGGACCGGTGAATTCATTCATTTGGGAATTCCCAGTTCTCAACTTCCTCAATCTCCTCTCCTTACAGACTATACCATGGATAGGCTAAGTGTACCCAAAATGCTTGAGTGGGAGGCAATTCTGGAGACTGACCTAGCTTTGTCCTTGGACTGCCAAGGCTGAAATTGTTTTGGGGGAAGAGTCCTGATCAGGGTTGAGGCATAAAACCTATAGTTCACAGGATCATTGGACACTGGTTTTATATATATATATGTGTGTGTGTGTGTGTGTGTGTGTGTGTGTGTGTGTGTGTGTGAATGAACATAAATATAATTTATTTATATGAATATATTATATATATATAACCATATATGATTCCATGCCTCCAGAAAGTGAGTAACATAGGTAAAGTGTGGAAAAGGTTTTAACGTAGAATCACATATATCTTGCCCTATTAGAACTTTTATTGGTCATTAACACCCCAAACTGAGATACCCACCTGGTTTACTCTGAATGGTTTTTCTACTGTGTCTTTAGGCTTGAACTGCTCTTGCCATTTTCCTTTGAAGTATATGGCACTCACTAGAACCAATCTGGTCATGGAATCAACAGAATCATCTGGTAGAAGCTTCACAATTTTGCCTTAAAAAAGCAAGAGAATCAATGTTTAACAGCAATATATTTATGGGTCTATCTGCCTTTAAAGTTATCAAGGCCTTTTTTTTCTTGCTAGGATTATTCTTCCTCTTTCCTTTTTAGTTCTTAAGAAATTCTGGAGAAAAGAGACTCTTGATAGAAGGCAGGGGTTCAGATCTTGGCTCTCGTTGGGAACAGTAAAATGCATTTGTTTTCTGTAAAAAGTTCCTAAAGCCAGAGGAAAGCTTATAGGTGATTTGATCAGTATAAAAAGATGTGGCTTCTTAGTGTTATTTTTGGTGTTTTGCTTCTGTATTCCTTTAAAAAAAACCCAAACAAATCTAAAACCTAACACTACACTAGTTCCTTACTTAAGCAGCCTGCCTAATCTAAAGGGGTAGGTGGAAAGGAAAAGGTAAAGAAAGGAGGGTAATGAACTTTGACTCCTCGAGTATGGGGGGGAGGTGGTGGGAACTAGAGGGTCCTTGTAGCTCAGACAGTCAGGACTGATTTTGTTGGGGTTGCTGATATGTGGCTTCCTCATGGCTCTATGAACCAGATAAGAGGTGATCATGCCATGAACAATCTGGAAAGTTCCTGAGTATTCCAGGAATTCTAATACAACTTATCACAAATGGATGACTCAATTTCCCAAAGAAGATGCTCTTCCCATCCCCAAGAAGCTCCTGTCAAGAAGCAAGTTTCCATGGGCAATCTCTGGTGATTTGGCTTAGGGAAAGAAGTGATGGTTCCCAGAACCCAAATGCACATGAAATCACATAAAGATTCTTCAAGGCAACAGAAGATGAAAGAGTTCTTTGTGTTTTGAAACACAATGGGGAGACAAGTCTCCCTCTCTCCTAAAAGAACTGTGAGTAAGGTGCTAATTGGGAAATAAGATGGCAAATAAGTAGGAAAGATTTTTATTATTTAACACAAACCCTATGTAATAAGATGTCAGCTGGAGTATAAGGCCCTTGAGGGCAGAAAGTCTTGATTTTGTAGTTGTACATCTGATATAAAGGCAGCAGCATGGCCTAAAAGAATCATAGGGACTGAGTTCAAACTCTGCCATAACCACACCAATGTGGCCATGGCCAAACCACATTTCCTCCCTGGGTTTCCTCATCTATAAAATGAGTTAGTTCAATGAGGAGAGAATTTCTAAAGCCCCTTCCAATCCTGAACCTATGATCTCTTTATAATGGAAATGAAGGAGCTGAGGCCCAGAGAGGGAAACGACTTTAAAAAATAACCTTTACCTTCTGACTTAAAATCAATACCATGTATTGGTTCCAAGGCAGGACAGTAAAGGCTAGGGCAATGGAAGTTAAGTGATTTGCCCAGGGTCACACAACTAATAAATGTCAGAGGCCAGACATGAACTCAGGAAGATGAATCTTCCTGAGTTGAGGCTTGGCACTTTGTGCACTATGCCACCTAGCTGCCTCCACTTCAGCTTTATATCCTAACAAATCAATATGATATATTCTTCCCCATAATAACCCTCTGAGGTAATACATGTTCCCAGTTTACAGCTTAATAAATTAAGGCCAGTTGACTTATCTATGATCACAGCATTGTTAAACATTAGGGGTAAGAGTTAAAACCCAGATCCTGACTCTGTCTATTTGTCTACTTTTGTTTTTGTTTTACATTGTACCATGCTACCTCTGCTTCTCAATCTAGTGTTCTTACTACTATCTTCTTCTCTTTTCCTTTCCTCCATCCTCCCTTTCTTCTTTTCCCCCTCTTTTATTTTTCTCCTCCTTTCCACACTCTTTCCAATGCTTAGTCCTTCTTACTACTATCTCTTGCCTTGCTATATCCTTGACAATCTAAGACCTGATCCCTTTAATTTAACTAAGATGCCTTATTCCCACTAATGAATGGAATACTTCCACAACCTGGGTAAGTAATTTTTGATGAAAGGAGAAATGCTAGAATATCAGGAATTCTTTATTTTTTGATAATTGGTGTTTTCAAACTTTTGTTCAATTGTTTTCAGTTGTGCCAACTCTTCATGACCCCAAATGGGGTTTCCTTGGCAAAGAAAATGGAATGGTTTTCCATTTCTTTCTCTGGTTCATTTGACAGATGAGGAAATTGAGGCAAACAGGGTGAAGTAACTTGCCAAGGGTCACATAGTCAGTAAATGTCTGGAGTCAGGTTTGAACTCACAAAGAATGGTCTTTCTGACTCCAGGCTCTATACTCTATCCTCAGGGCCACCTAGATGCCCTAGCATCAAGTTTACATTCTAATAAATATAAGCTACAACATGCTATATAAATTCAAGTCAAGTCAACTAGTATTTACAGAATGCTTATTATCTGCCAGGCTCTGTACTAAGCTACCATATTCTTTTTTTTAACCTGGAAAATGAGAGACAAATACAAGAAGTTAATTTGCTAACAATTTGCCAAATGTACATTACATACATTTGTAATTTGACAAATACAACTCTTTAATATGCCTGTTCTCCAGTTTCTGATCTCTGACTATAACTGGATTCCTATAAATGTCTTAAACACAATATATTTGAATGCAAACTCATTATTTCCCCTTATAAGGATGATATTAGAAATTAAGTCTTGTTATATTAGTTGAGAGATATGAAGTAGAGAAGCTGGCTTGAGAAAGAATTGGTGTTTCAAACAGAGCTGAGACAGAGTGTCAGTTTCATGTCTAATGATTTTTCTCTGGCAGTTGGCAGAGTTAGACTCTCTATCTCTGGGGTAACATCTTTACCCCTCTCTCTCACTGTCTGAAGTAGAAGGAAAAGAGGGAAAGACCTGAAGAAGTTTAATGTTTTCTTTTTCCAACTTAGGAAACACTATTCACTATCTATTATTGTTTTTATATATTGTTTTAACTCTGAGAAGACCAAGGAAAACCCAGGTCTTTGGTTTGGATTCTGAGTCTGCTAGGGCTGAGTCCTAACTTGGTTCTTTCTGAGACTCAACCAGATAGTCTTTGTTATTTTTATAACTTGAAGATGAAGTTAAAAATTATAAGTATAATAGTGTTAGTTTACTTAGAATAATAAAATTTTGCATTAGTCAAATCAGGAAGTATCAGTGTAGCCTGTGGAATAGGAGAAGTGGTTCCTTGTGGAACCCAGGGAGTTTTATTTGGAGTTAGAATCCCTTAGAGTTAGAAACCCTTTAATCCTTATATTTTCAACAAATATTTTACTTTTTATAACAAGAGTCTTTTTAGCATTCTTACACTTGACCCTGAAGAGAAGTTCACTTATGAGCTTCATTTAACTGATATAAACTAAAGATACTTTGTAAGCACAACAAGCAGAGTATCTAAATCAGTTTAAAACCCATAATCAATCCTTTGCTTTATTAGTTTTACAGTTCACCTTTTATTTTTACACCCTAAACCCACCCCCTTCCAAACCTCCCTATTACTGTTGGCACAGTCCTGCCAATCCCCAGACTCACAACCTAGGTTATGCTCAACTCCTTACTCTATCTCTCTCTCTCTTATCCCACCTCCTAAACCCTATCCAGTCTCTCTCTCTTTTTCTTTCTTTCTTTCTTTCTTTCTTTCTTTCTTTCTTTCTTTCTTTCTTTCTTTCTTTCTTTCTTTCTTTCTTTCTTTCTTTCTTTCTTTCTTTCTTTCTTTCTTTCTTTCTTTCTTTCTTTCTTTCTTTCTTTTTTCTTTCTTTCTTTCTTTCTTTCTTTCTTTCTTTCTTTCTTTCTTTCTTTCTTTCTCTCTTTCTCTCTCTCTTTCTCTCTTTCTCTTTCTCTCTTTATCTCTTTCTCTCTTTCTCTCTCTCTCTTTCTCTCTTTCTCTCTCTCTCTATCTTTCTCTCTTTCTCTCTTTCTCTCTTTCTTTCTTTCTTTCTTTCTTTCTTTCTCTCTCTCTTTCTTTCTTTCTTTCTTTCTTTCTTTCTTTCTTTCTTTCTTTCTTTCTTTCTTTCTTTCTTTCTTTCTTTCTTTCTTTCTTTCTTTCTTTCTTTCTTTCTTTCTTTCATCAGGACTAAGTATTGGTTCCCAGACAGAAGAGCAGTACAGGCTAGGCAATTTGGGGTTGTGACTTGCCCAGGGTCACACAGCTAACAAGTATCTGAGGCCAGATTGCAACCCAGATCTCCCTGACTCCAGGCCTGGTGCTCTATATTCTGTACTACCCAGCTGTCTTACTTGGAATCTAGGAGGTACTTAACAAATAATATTATTTAAAAAAAATTTTTAACCCTTACCTTCCATCTTGGAATCAATACTGTGTATTGGTTCCAAGGCAGAAGAGTGGCAATGGCTAGGCAATGGGGTTGAAATGACTTGCCCAAGGTCACACAGCTGGGAAGTGTCTGAGGTCAGATTTGAACCTAGGACCTCCCATCTCTAGGCCTGGCTCTCAGCTGCCCCCTTAACAAATATTATTAACTAAGTTAATGAATATTAAAAGTTGTATTATAACATCTGTTAACAAGCCACCTATCTCCTACTAGATTGTAAATTCATTACAATGATGTTGATTTTTATTTGCCTTTAAAGTACTTAGAATGGCAGCTAGGTGTGACAGTGAAGAGAGTGCCAGGCTTGGCATTAGGAAGACTTTTTCCTGAGTTAAAATCTGGCCTCAGGCACTTAAGCTGTGTGACTCTGGACAAGTCACTGAGCCCTGTTGCCCTCAATTTCCTTATTTGTAAAATGAGTTGGAGAAAGAATTGTCCAACCACTCCAGTATCTTTGCCAAGAAAGTTCCAAACAGGGTCATGAGGAGTCATACAAGACTGAAACAACTGAACAAAGACAGCACAGTACCGAGCACCATGCACATAGTTGGCACTTAAGAAATGTATGTGTTTACAAGTGAATTGAAACTGGGTAAGGCATGTTAATCCGTATTCTCAATTTTCGTCATGCTCTATTTTAAAAGAGTGGTTAAAAATGGAGTACGGTCCATCTTTTCCACTAGTCCCAGCAGATCCAGACTGAGTGAAAGGAAGAATATATAGAGCTGCTTCACTGAGGTTGTGGAGGACCAAGTTCCCTGGCTATATAAAGACTCCTTGCTTCATTTAGTATGGTTTGTGGCAAACACACAGGAAAAGACACAAGAATGGCTTATTCTTACCTCTATAGAGTATTTCTCCTTCAATTTCTAGCCTAACTGGTGATCCTACCAATAGACCTCTCTTAAAGGACCTATGAGGCTGGCTATGGCTTACCTCCTTCCTCCCTCTATCTCTGACAGTTAATGTCCCTGGGGGAAGCAGAGGCATAAGAGATCATCTTGCCTCTCAAGGACAGATTTGACCTTAGGAGCCCTGAGCTCCTCTGAGGGAAGCATCCTGCCATCTCACTGAGGCAATCCCACTCTAGTTTCCTGTCCTCTATCTCCCAGAAAATAGCTCTGTGGAGACATACTCCTTTCTTCAAGGGGACAGGATCTGGCTTATCTCCTCCCAGAAGTAAGGGAGGAGAAGAACAAATAGAATAATCCTTTCACTCTCTCTCACCCCTATTCATTCTTTCTCCTCATCATCTCTTCTCCTTCTTTACAAAACAAAATAGCAGCAGCTGAAAGAAATAACCACAGTTCTAATAGTTACATATACAATTGTCCTCTGATGTGCATTTCTGACAAGAGAATCCTTCATAGGATGGTACATGAGCTGGAAAATCCCCAGACTGGCAAGCAACTCAGGTGATTTTCAGGGGCAACAGGTCTTCCCAAACCTCCTCTCAGTGAGAAAAATATACGTCACCTCCAGAGGCTGAGACAAAAACCAGATCTGAGTTATACCCACTCCACTCTCCTAACTCAGCAGATCCTTTGGCATCATTCTTGTTTTGAAATGAGGCTTCATTCACTAGCTCAGTGACAAGGGATCTCTCTGTGCAGTTGGTGAGGGATAGCAACCCTTCAAGGAGAAGCATTCTAAACTCAGCACATCAATACAGAATTCACTGTGATATGGAACAAAGACTCCAACTTGAATGGTCATCAATAGTTATTCTTGCTATAGTTCTTTGTGCCCTCAGAGGGAAACCACAAGTTGACAATATAGATATGAAAGTATCTTGCCTAAAAAAAGACTATTCCTTATCTTTACTCTCCAATTTCCTTTTGTCTTTCCCCTTTTCTTTAGCATTTATCTGAAATAAATTGAGTTTGATAGAGCTCCTGTGGAAAAAAAACACTATAATGAAGTTGCTAGCTAGCTTGTTGCCCATGGAGCAAGGAATGTTTTTGTTCACTCTTTTTTGTGTGATTTGAAAATTTTTATTTAATTAATTTAGATTATTTTTTCCATGGTTACATGATTTGTGTTCTTTCCTTCTCCTCCTCTCACCTTCCTCCCATAGCCAACAAGCAATTCCACTGGGTTTTGATCTGTTCACTCATTTTCATTTGTCTCTGATTCTTTGTCACCCCATGTGGGGTTTTCTTGGCAAAGATAATAGAATAGTTTGCCATTTCCTTTTCCAGATCATTTTACAGATGAGGAACTGAAGCAAGCAGGGTTAAGTGACTTGCCTAGGGTCACACAAGTAGTGTCTGAGTTCCAGGAGGGTGAATCTTCCAGATTTCAGGTCCAACACTACCCACTGTACCATCTAACTTCCCTGGAGTAAGGATGGCTTGGTTAAAACCTATTTCTGGAAATTGCCACCAGAGGTCCCCAGGAGCCAGTTGTTTAACTGGTTGGAGCCTCAGACAACTATCCTGGCATGAAGTAACATCACTTTTTCATTCATAAGTTACAGATGAGCTATGTTTATGACGATTTTAATAAAAGAAATGTAGGTCAAAGACTTTTCCATGTAATGGCAATTGATTTAAATTACAGTTTATAATGGATTAAAGCTACAAATTTTAATTTTACAATCTACACACAAGTTGTTTGAGAAAGGTTATGAACTTTTATTATGTCTCTCTGGGGCTAATTAGGTAAACTACCATGCAACTAATTAAGGAAACGCAGGAACCTAGCAATAAGGCATACTCCATGACTTTTCTGGGTATATGTTTTCTATGCATGTCACAGTATCTACATCTTAGAAGAGACTATTTTCCTGAGTTGCCATGGCTCAAACATGTATCACTTGGTGGCCAGCTCTCAGGTTATGACCCTGTCTGACCTTAGTTAATCTGGACCGTGAATAATAAACCTACATTAATATACATTAATATAAATACAAAACCCAATTTTTCATTTATTTCAAATAATAGATAAATGAAATAACCGTTCAGCAAAAGGTAGGGGCATCATTACTGTCTTTAAACTTACCCTTGTGGGGAGCAGCTAGGTGTCTCAGTGGATTGAGAGCCAGGCCTAGAGACTAGCAGTCCCAAGTTCAAATATGACCTCAGACACTTCCCAGCTGTGTGACCCTGGGCAAGTCACTTGACCCCCATTGCCTAGCCCTTACCACTCTTCTGCCTTGGAGCCAATACACAGTATTGATTCTAAGATAGAAGGTAAGGGTTTAAAAAATAAATAAATAAAATAAACTTACCCTCAGTCTGGTTTTCAACCCAGGTATTTATTTCTGACCTGATTTGGTCTGGAGTTTCCAAAAAATTAACAGATTGTGGCTCTGCACCAAAGAATTTTTTTATGTTTTCCATGTATTCCTGCAAAATATAGGTGAAGCTAGCTTTCAGCATCTGAAATCATCTATTCATTCAGCAAACATTTATTATTTTACTAACCTGCTTATGTCAGGCTATCCATTACATTCAGCCTATTTAAAATGAGATAAATGAACAATTTTGAAATACCTTCTACCATGGAGCCCCAACACACTAGCATACTTACACAACGAAAGGGGTAGGTTTTTTCTCCATATGACCTGTTGGCAATCTTCAGCATGTGGGAATCGCTGGGCTTGTTGATTTCTGATAGGAGTGCCTGGAAATCTGACAGTAAGCCTTCTGCCTTGCTTGGGCCAAGTTCCTTAAAAAGACAAGAAGAGTGGGAAAACTCTTAAAAAAATAAACAGTGAGAACACTGGCTTGTTGTACCCATCCTATATCCTTGATAAATTGTGTTTTCTGGTGTGCTATCCACAGGGCAGATCCTTTTAGCAAGAAGAGAAGATGCTGGAAATATTTGAACTGGAAGATCAAGAACTTTTTTTGGGACCTACAGTTAACTTACTGCAGAAATTTAGAAGTCATGGCTGGTTCTTTGCAAATGTCCTGAAGTATAGATTTCCAAAGGCAGGGGATGATAAGTTTAAAGGCAGAAGAAGTTCATGAAGAGGAGGGGAAGGGGGAAGATGAAAGGCCAAGAAACAAGGAAGAACCCGAAACAAATATTCCTGCAAGGTTTTAGGGAGTAGGGGGCCTATTTTGCATGCCTGCTTAGGACATAAAATCTAGGTAATGCTGGTGATTATTCTAATAAGGAGAATAGGATATACCGTTTTCCTTCTTTTCTCATAGCGAAAACTAGTTATTTCAGCTCCAATGTCTTTAAGTTGAAGCACCTGTAATTAGAATGGCAGAAATAAGTTTTCAAATAATAATTATTTTTAAAGTCTTTTAAAAGAAATATAATAGATCTCATTCATACAACTACCTGCAATTATTTAGCTAAAATGACTAAAATCATCCAAATAGTGTATTAGGTAGATAGTATGAGCTCTCAGTCAAGAATTCTGATAGTCATAAAAATATAAAAGGTGTATTTATTTTTATGGGCAGCTAGGAGGTATATTGGGTACATTACCAGGTCTGGAATTGGGAAGACCCGAGTTCAATTTATTCTCAGAAACTTTAACCCAGGAGAAGTCACTTAACTTGGTTTGCCTGTTACCTCATCTGTAAAATGAGCTGAAGAAAGAAATGGCAAATCACTCCAGTAGCTTTGCCAAGAAAAGCCTTAAATGGAGTCCCAAAAAGTCAGAGGCAGATGAAAATGACTGAATAACAGCAATGTATTTATTCATATTTAAGTATTTTAATTGGATTTGTCTTTTTCCTGATTTCCATTGTTTCTTTTCTTTTTTGTTAATCCTTACTTACCTTCTGCCTTAGAATTGTGAACAAGGGGATGACCAGAAACAAGGAAATTATTAATATTGATTCTAAGGCAGAAAAGCACTATGAGCTAGGCATTTGTGATTAAGCAACTTGCCCTGGGGTCACACAGCTAGGAAGTGTCTGAGACCACATTTGAATCCAGGACCTCCCTCCTCCAGACCTGGATCTCTAGTCACTGAGTGATCATTTCTGGTACTTCATTCCAGGCAGGAATGAGATGATAACTACACTTTCAATGACCTCCTTAGTCAGCAATCCCATTCATTTATTACTAGAGTTAAGGAACCTTATAGACGAAATTATTTTATTCTTCATCATTCACTTTCATTCATGGCTATTTTAAAAGTGAACCTAAGCCTTGGTTGTGCGTCTACACGTATAAAGCAAACGTTAATGTATCGTGCACATTTGTATGAGAGAGAGCTATTTTTTTTTTCGTTCTCATGATTGTCTCCATTCTGCATCTCCATGTGGCTTTGCTGATACTGCCTTAGTCCCTTCTATCCCTATCTTGGTGTTTCCTTTGTAAGTCAGCAGGAAGGATGTGGATGAGATGAGGGTCCTAGCTAGATCTCAAGCAAGTGAGCTAACAGGAAATGATACAAAAGGATCCAATGTCCATTCAGAGACCAAAACATCCTGGGCCAAGGCTAACATAAAGAAGAGCCATGGATGGACATCCACAAAACCTAAAGGTCAAAGAATATCTTTTAGATGGAAAGAAGGCTTGATCAGATGTCTTATTATAGATGGGAAAACATAATTTGTAAACTGAGCATTTTATTTTATTTTTTATTTATTTACTTTTTAAAAACCTTTTCCTTCCATCTTAGGATCAATACTGTGTATTGTACTATTCCAAGGCAGAAGAGTGATAAGGGCGAGGCAATGGGGGTTAAAGTGACTTGCCCAAGGTCACACAGCTGGGAAGTGTCTGAGGTCAGATTTGAACCCAGGACCTTCTGTCTCTAGGCCTGGCTCTCAATCCACTGAGCTACCCAGCTGCCCCCTAAACTGAGCATTTTAGAATGTACAACTAAAATTTTTGAGCAAACATCAGTACTATTTTCTACTGTTTCCTTATATCAAGTGGGCAAGAAGCAGATACCTTTCTAAACCCAGTACTCAGGTTATTATTTTGACTTCATTGACTGGTGACTATCCATCTTTCCTTAGTGTTTTTATTTATTGAAAATGGATTAGTGACTCATTAATTCAGTAGATAAATAAAGCTTATGGGTCAGATAAATTGAACTTTAGTGATATCCCTGGTGAATGGCTCCAGGATGATAATGCTAATGTAGTGAGCAACTATATTTCCAATAGCGTTATTCACTTGACTGACCACAGGCACCACCCTCCCAAGTTATTCTTCAACCCACCACTGTGAGTATAGGAGTAACTAAAGAAGTTTTCACAAATCTATCCTTTGTTGCATGTGGATGGTGTGACTTTGAACAAGTCACTTAACTTTAATTAGTCATTAATTAATTAGCAATAATCTGTCTTTTCCCTAAGACATGTTGTGGACATTTTTTGTCAGTTAATGTTTTCAAGAATTTAATTCAACAGTGCACAGCACTATTTATGGCACTAAGGATATAAAGACAAAGAAAAACAACCTTTGCTTTTAAGAAACATATTTTGTGGGGATTTAATTGCACTACATTCTTGATTTTTTTTAAAGCCATCAATGAATGTTGCAACTTACTTGTTCCATTTGGGTTGCGGTGTTGCTTTTGGCACCAAAAAAAATCATGGCTAAGGAAGAAGAGATACTAAGGGAGGAAAAGATGATGTTTTCATTTTCAGATGACTCAGATAGCTTTTTGAACATCTCAATAGCAAATTGATTGTTTGAGATTGCTAGAGAATCCATTGAGAAAACCTGAGAAAAAAGAAAATGTAAAAAAAAATAGTCTGTAAAATATTCCTTTCCATATATTTAGCCAATTGTCCCTTTGTAAAAGAACTTTTCATTTATTCCACATCACAACCACAATTCTAATTCCTGGGGAAAAGATATAGGTATGCCAGGAGAAAGAATGGTTTGTTGCCCAGAAAATATAGCCCCGGTCCCTTTAACATGGTAACCATCATATCTTATCTTTGAACCCCTAGTTGGAGGAAAAGTTAGGGGAAAGTGGCAGGTGATGGACATAGAAATGGAGGAAGGCAAGCTCCAGGAGAGCAACAAGAAGACCCTAGGAGGTGTCAGTGTGAAACCAGCAGAGAATCAGGAGCTATGGAGATGACAATTAGAGGACGATTTGGAGAAAGAAACACACATCTGGGATTTTGATGCCTGGGACAAATTGCCAGTCATCTCACTCTCATGAAAGAACATCTTTTTTTTTTTTCTCTCACAACTACTATATATGCTTTTCAATCAATGATAAAAATATTCATTAGTCCACACTCAATATGTTCATAGAACTAGACTAGCCTATATAGGAATCATCCAGGCCAATGGACTCATTTAGAGATTAAGAATACATAGCTCAGACATATTAAATTACAGAATTATTTAATTATAGATCCAAAACTAGAACCAAGGTCTTAACTTTCAGTCCATCCCAATTCCTTCTTTATTTCACTAGCCTCCTAGCTTGCTATATTATTTCCTAATACTCTTTTTAAAAAATAGATGATATAATTTCTGAACCTTAAATCTTTCTTTTGTTTTAAACTACCAGAATTCATAATTCTAATCTGTTCATTTTCTTTCCTGCCTTTAGCCTTGGCTTATGATTTCTCCTCTCCCTAAAATAATCAACATCTCCTTCTTTCTGTCTTCATCTTATACTTCCTTTAAGGCCCAATTCAAATGCTCTTTTTTGATACTTTCCATGCATTATCTAGTTGGATGGGGTCTTCCCACTTCTGAGTTCTTATAGCACTCTAATGTCAGTGTTATTGATCTGACCCATTATATGTCGTTTTCCTACCATGTCTTACCTCTCTAACTGAAAATTCTTGAGGGCAAGAACTATTTCTTCCACTCTGCATCTAGTGTTATCACCTTGCAGTAGCAAAGTACTCAGTAAATTTGTGTTTATAATTTGGAGATGTAGATGTTGCCTCTTTCTTGATTTCAGTTGAATTATAGCATATATTAGTTTTTTAAAATCTCATACAAAAAATAGGATGGCAAATAGCAATTGATCAGACAATACACACTTATTAAGCACCTACTGTGCGACAGGTAGTGGGCTAAGCTCTGAGGACACAGAGGCAAAGACAATCATTGCCTTCAAAGAATATACATTTTGATATCGTCCTCACTCAAGTTTAGGGAAAGAAAAGTTCACATTTGCACAACAGTTTTTGTTCAAAGATGATTGAGCAAAAAGCTTTATAGCAATTCCTCCCTCACTTTACAGTTTACAGACTATGAAGTAGGTTGTAAAAGTAGGATTAGTCTTTTTTTTAAATGTGTAAAGTGAGTATCAGAGAGAATAATTGACTTGCCCAAGGTCACAGAGCCCACAAGTGGTAGACCTCATTCCTACTCTAGGGTTCTTTCTATTTTACTGCTCTCGCTCTTTTGAAAGATGAGAAAAAGGAGGTTTATCTCTTGAATAACTATAAATTTTGGATTTTTAATTTTGTCTTTCTAATATCATCATATTAAACTTCTAACTACTGCACCTTAAAACCTTGGCATTTATACAAATCAGATGTCTAATAAACAAACCTATTCGCAAATGGATATTTTTTTATCAAAGTCTTGCTGCCTTGCATTCAAGGAAACTTGTATTCACAGGAGGCTAAAATACATTTGATTATTTTAGTGGAAAAATGCAAATTCATAGACATAACAACTGCAAAATCATCTCTATACAGTGGTGTTAAACTTGGATAAAAACAAATATATTCACTTAGAAAACCACAAACTTAACACTATGTTTTATTTTATTTTTATTTATTTTGTTAAACATCTCCCAATTATATTTTGTCTGATTCTGCCTACCGTTGGAGTTTTATGCATATATATATATATATATATATATATATATATATATATATATGCCGTCTATAGGCTGAGGGTTTGAAATATCTGCCCTGTAGTTGAGTATTTGGATGTAGATTAAATGAGCTACATTAGGCTAGTCCATCATCCTTTTCTCCCATCTTTCCCTGCCTCCAAGGTACCGAGAAAGGATATATCCCTGGAAGATGGACTAGAAGAGGGCTTCTTTGCAAACTTTATATTAGGACTCAGAGTACAAACTCATGTTATCAGTCACTTGACTGAATTTGAGCCCTCTATAATTAAATGACACAATTCCTTCCACTATTAAATTTCTTTCAGAAATGAATGAGTATAAAAGGGCCAAACTCCTGAGACTGAATTTAGAATTAGTAACACATCTCTCAGTGGGCAAGTTGCATTCTGGTCATGGTTTTCTCCTATTTAAGAAATTCATGATTTTCCTGGCTAACATTTTTCTAACCTAATCACCTCTCTCAACACAAAGATATTGCCACAAATATATTGCCATATAACTGTGGAGGGAAATAATTCAGTCTCTCTATGGGATTTGCTTCTTTGCTATCACAAAAGTCACATACTCTTCTTTACCTTGCTTGAAGATCATATCGAAACAGCATGTGCCACGAGCTTTTATTTATCAGACCAACTTGCCTGTGAGTCATAAATTCAAGTCTCTTGCATTAGATCCTGCGCTTCTTTGATTTTGTGGCCAAGACACACACTCACGGCAGAAAAGTAATCTTAGCAGGATCTCAGTATCTGGATCCACTGGAATTTTATCCACTTGGTTTTTCTAGAGTTCTCAACTTATTCTTAAACTATTCAAAGAAAAAGAATTCTCTGCAGTGCAACAGTTGAGTTTTTTAATGAAGGAAAGTAGGAGTTTATCTTCATTTTTCTTATCATAACTATAATCCTAATCACTAATTAATATCAGTGTGAAGGGAGATTGAGTTTCAGACCTTGGAGCCCTTGAAGCCTGGAACACATATCCGTTGTGTAATCATTTGCAATTTCATATCATCTCTCACTGTCCCAAGCAGCTCTATAACAATATGTTAGATGAGTTGCTGATATAAATCAATGGACGGAGTTTCCAAAGGAAGTTGAAGGAGAAAGGAAGGGAATAAGCATTTATTAAGCACTTACTATGTATCAGGTGCTGTGCTGTTTTACAAATATTACCTCACTTGATCCTTATAATAACTCTTGGGGGAGGGTTATAGATACTATTATTATTCTCATTTTTTTTTACATTTGAGAAAATTGAGGCAACCAGGCAAAGGTTAAATGACTGTCTCAAGGTCACATAACTAGAAAGTTTTATTTATTTAATTAATTTAGAATATTTTTCCATGGTTACATGATTCATATTCTTTCCCTCCTCTCCACCCACCCCCATTCCCATAGCCAACGCACAATTCCACTGGGTAAGGTCATATAACTAGTTAGAGTCTGAATCTGGATTTCAACTCATGTGTTCCTGCCTCCGGGCTCAGTACTTTACCTACTGTTCCATATAGTTGTCTAACTGCCACTAAGAGCTGTCTACAGGAATGTAATTACAGATCTGGAAAGCTCTTTACTCCTCAACAATTTTTTTTAAAAACCATTTACTTAGGTATTGAGTGATAATACATGTATAACCCAGTGAAATTGCTTGTCAGCTCCTGGAGGGGTGAGAGAAGGGGGAGAGGGAGAACATGAATCATATAACATGGAAAAAATACTTAAAAATAAATAAATTTTACAATTTCTAAAAAAGGTAGAAACAAATAAAAAACAATTTACTGATTTATTTAGTATCTAGTACTACACAAAACAAATTCACAAAAGATAGTTCCTGATTGCTAAGAATTTGTATTCCCAACTTTTACATTGATAGGATAACAATCTAACATAATTAAACCATTTGAAAAAAAAGATTCTCCTGTTCAATAAACAAAAGTTCTTCAGCATCCTTTGAAATAGATGTTTCTTATTATTTTTCTTGTTGTTTTCGGGGTCCATCATAGTGCCAGCATGTTCTAAAATATAATAACAACTTGTTGAAGGTGAAGGCTGGCAAAACCTATGAGTTGATCCATGGATCCAAGTCAGAGCAGAAGACCTTTGTTAAAAGAAGTTGGGGCCACTCAAGGAGCAACTGTAATGATTTCCTAGTCCAGGTTGCCTTTGATCCAGTTATACCACTTTTGGGTCTATACTTCAAAGAGATAATAAGGAAAAAGACTTGTACAAAAATATTTATAGTCTCACTCTTTGTGGTGGCAAGAAATTGGAAAATGAGGGGATGCCCTTCAATTGGGGAATGGCTGAACAAATTGTGGTATATGTTGGTGATGGAATACTATTGTGCTCAGAGGAATAATGAACTGCAGGAATTCCATGGGGACTGGAACAACCTCCAGGAAGTGATGCAGAGTGAGAGGAGCAGAACCAGGAGAACATTGTACACAGAGACTGATACACTGTGGTACAATCAATTGTAATGGACTTCTCTAGTAGCAGCAATGCAATAATCCAGGATAATTCTGAGGGACTTATGATAAAGATAACTATCCACATTCAGAGGGAAAACTGTGGGAGTAGAAACACGGAAGAAAAACAACTGCTTGACTAAATGGTCAAGGGGATATGGCTGGGTATGTAGACTCTAAACAATCACCCTACTGCAAATACTGATAATATGGAAATAGGTCTTGATCAATGACGTATATAAAACCTGTTGGAAATGATCATTGGCTACAGGAGGGGTGTGGTAGGAGGGGAGGGAAAGAACATGAATTATGTAACCATGGGAAAATATTCTAAATTAATTAAATAAATAAACTTAAAAAATTAGTTCCTAGTTCAGGAAGAATAAAGTAGGGAGCGGGAAGGGGGAGGAGAAGCAAAAGTATCTTTTTCAATTCCTGTTTTCCTTTCTTCCCTTTCCATAAATGTGTACTAGAACATAGATGATGATTTAGTGTCAGAAATCTTGGTCAAATGGCAAAGAGTAATGTTTGATTCCAATAAGATGAGCTAAATGATGTAATTGTAGACTCCTTTCCTCCATAAAGGGTTCACAAAAAAGTGGAGAAAAGAAGCAATACCTTCTCATTGTATAAGATAATTCCCCAAAAATTTCTTCTATGCACTAAGTCCAAATCAAAACAATTTTTAAAAATTATAAAGGAAAATATGTATTTAGTTGTGGACTATATTAGCACTGAGAAAAAGGGGAATTCAATTTAGTGGGAATCATCACGGGACACTAGGTTCAGTCTGCAAACAGAAATAAATTCTTTACTAATACAATTCTGTATGCTTAATTAATTAAATGGGTAATTGACTAAACGGAAAAGTCAGTTCAATTAATTTTTCTATTTTTTTTAACAGGAAAGCCTGGAAGAACAAAATCAGAAAGTGATGAGTTGATTCATGGCTATGGATTAAAACTGATATTCTTGGAATCCCATGAAAGCTCCCAGAATTGGTGGAAGGGGGGGGGACATGTTAAGTCAATAACTATCCCTAGATAATGGATTAGTGCTGATCCTCCCCACACTATCCTATCAGCTCTGTGATTCATAATATATGAATTCAAAGGGAATTCACAGAATGAAACAAAGGACCTAACTGGGGAGCACCCTCCTTATTAAATTACCCTAAGAATTCAAGATGCACATATCACCTTTCCTCTACTGACAAGTTTGGAGAGATTTTCTTGTTGTCTGAATTAGCCTGGAAAGTAGCAATCTGTAATAATGTTTAGAGGGCTGACCTTAAATTGGGAAGACCTGAGTTCATCACCCTCTATTCCCCCACCCACCACTTCCTCATATACTATGTAACTTTGGATATGTCAGGATTTTTTTTAATATCATTTATTTTTAACCTTTACCTTTACCTTCCATTTTAGAATCAATATGGGGATTAAGTGACTTGCTCAGGGTCCAATAGCTAGGAAATGTTTGAGGCCAGATTTGAGCCTAGGACCTCCTGTTTCTAAGACTGGCTCTCAATCCACTGAGCTGCCCTCTAAATCAGGACTTTAAATTGCAAAAATGTGCTCCTCTACACAAGTAGAGGAAAGCCTGAATTTTAAACGAGTCTCCAATACTTATTAGATGTGTGACCCTGGGCAAGTCACTTAACTTCTCCATATCTCAGTTTCTTCAAGTGTAAAATAGAAATGGTATAATAAAAGAGATGATAAAAGCACTTATTTCCAAGGCTGTTTTGAGAATCATCTGAGACCATATATGCAAAGCACTTTGCATACCTAAAAGGGTTGTAAAATTGCTAGCTGTGATTATTATTTTCCTTTCCTTGCCAGCAGCTGACTATAATCACAAGATTGGTCCACTCCATTTGAGCCCCAAACAAACACACAAAAATAATCCTGATAGTTGCGGGAGCTCCCTCTTTTACTCTGTCTGTGCTGACAGAGCCCGGGAAAGCAAAAGCAGAGGACGACCCAAAGCCCACACCCCAAAGTCAAATCAGTAAACCTTCCCTCCCTGCTTTTTCCAACGCAACCATTCATTTCTTCTGCCTCCTCAAAATCCATCTAACCTCACTGAGAATGCAAAAAGGTCCCAGTAACTAAGGTAGTCATTTCCATGATGTTTCAAGATTTTGACTGCAAAGAAACCACACCCCAGAAAGAAGTTTTTCCATTGATAATTTGCTGCAGTTGGAAGGTCTAAGAAGAAAGAAAACGTAAACTCTAAAACATTTAGGAAATATTAACGTTACCTTGGTTTTCTTGGAAGGAGCAGAATCGGCAATATCGTGCTTTAGAAAGAGGCTGCGGAGCGACAGTTAGTTTACTTGCAACAGTTGAAAAAGCTTCAGCTCGGACCTCCTCTTCCTCCTTGACTACGCCCCCTTCATTCATTCCTGTACACTCCCATCCCTCTTTTCAGACCTGTCCTAGAGAGCAGGGAAGAAGAAAAGCCACCTGGAGGTAGGTGGAGATCAGAGGGTTTTGACTGATTAAGGAATGATCAAGATTTTCCATTTCATGGTGCTTGTGCAGACCTGATTTAGGGCTGATCGTGGCGGCTGATTTTCTGACTGAATCAAGTTCTTCATCTGCCAATGGAGGATATTTATCATCCTTTATTTTCTGAGCAGGCTTGTAAAAGTGCTGTTGTGGAGGACCTTCAAGTTGTTGCTAGATTTAGGCATCTCTGATTGCAGCACATGGGAGTGGCAGTGGAAAGTGATCTCTGTAAATAGAGACCGCAAGGCGCTGTCTTTTTTTTTTTAACTGCTTTCAGGCACGCAAAAATAAGTTCGTCTGACTTTCAAATGCAGCTACAGCCTGTGGTTTCACTCTCCTCAAACCTGGGTTGCTCCTCCAGGGCTCAGAAAACTAAGAATTGGTTTTTAGATTGCATTCTGGTTTTTCAGATGCGTTTATGTTGTCTTGCAGGTAGTTCACGGGAACAGATTCTGGGAATGAAAAAGATTCTGACCACAGAAGCAGGCTGTAGGGAGTGGAGGGCCAATTCTCCATGCTCTCATTGGTAAAACTGGATTAGAGGATTTATAGCAGATTTATAGACGTAGCTGTCAATGAATACAGCCTTCCTGGTCCATCCCACTCTAGAGGAGACACCTTAAACTTTTTGTTCTATACACACAGCTTAGCAAGAAAATGCAAAGGAAATAGAGGTACAGCGAGAAAGAAACCTGCTCAATTCATAAAAGTTGCCAATATATTTCCCCCTTAATTTTAGAATATGAGTTGCTTGAAAGCAAGGGACTCGTTTTTTTTTAAACCCTTACCTTCCGTCTTGGAACCAGTATTGGTTCCAAGACAGAAGAGCAGTAAGGGCTAGGCAATGGGGGCTAAGTGACTTGCTCAGGGTCACACAGCTAGGAAGTGTCTGAGGTCAAATTTGAACCCACGTCCTACCATCTCTAAGTCTGGCTCTCAATCCACTGAACTATCAGCTGCCCCCTACTCACTTTTTGATGCATATACTTAATACTTAGCATGGTGTTTAGTAAAAGCTTAAATGTTTCATCTGGGAGAACATTGTACACAATAACAGCAATATCATATAATCGACTGTGAAAACTTGGCTACTCTCAGCAATACAATGATCTGGGACAATCCTGAAAGACTTATGATGGGGATGACTATTCACATCCAAAGAAAGAGCTGCTGGACTCACCTTTCACATCAGTATATTTACAGTTTTATTTTGGTGTTTTGGTTTTATAGAGTGTGTTCTAACAATAACAGTCAATGTAGAAGTGTATTTTGCATGACAAAAATTTTTTTAAAAAATAAATCATTCATTCATTCATAGCTTCTGATTTTCTATTTGGCAGATACTTGTCATTCCTTCTGGGAAAGTACTCAAGAAAGTGACTCGATTTTTGTTAGCAAATATTTTTAATCCCTAGTTGCTCCTGAATTGATTATCAGCCAGAAGAATTATATAGAGGCAACAGATAGAAAGGCAATTCATTTTCACTAAGTGTAGTTCATAAGAAGTTAACTCACTTGTACTATCTGTGTTTAAACTCAAGAATTATAGTAGAAAGTCAAGGTAGTTATTAATAAAACGGGCTGGTTTTCAATACTATTTTTGGATTGGGGGGAGATTAATTCTACAAGTAATTGCTTACATGTCTACATTTTCCTTTTTGTCTCATCTTCATTATTCATACATTCCTCTCCCTGTTTTTTTGTAAATTTTGGAAACTCTTGCTCTTTTCTCTTTCTGGAACTTTTTTTTAACAGTATTTATTTTAACTTGGTCAATTTCAAACATTATTCCTTGGTTACAAAAATCATATTCTATTCCTCCCCTCCCTCTTCCCCTCCCATAGCCGATGCACAATTCCACTGGGTATTACTTGTGTCCTTGATCAGAACCCATTTCCATGTTGTTGGTGTTTGCACTAAGATGTTCATTCAGAGTCTACATCCCCAGCCATATCCCCTTGACCAAGTAGTCACAAGCAGTTGTTTTTCTTCGGTGTTTCTACTCCCACAGTTTTCCCTCTGAATGTGGATAGTGTTCTTTCTCATAGATCTCTCCAGGTTGTTCAGGATCACTGCAATGCCACTAATGGAGAAGTCCATTACATTCAATTGTACCACAGTATATCAGTATCTGTGTACAATGTTCTCCTGGTTCTGCTCCTTTCGCTCTGCATCACTTCCTGGAGGTTGTTCCAGTCCCCATGGAATTCCTCCAGTTTATTATTCCTTTGGGCACAATAATATTCCATCACCAACATATACCACAATTTGTTCAGCCATTCCCCAATTGAAGGGCCTCCCCTCTTTTTCTAATTTCTTACCACCACAAAGAGCACAGCTATGAATATTCTTGTACAGGTCTTTTTCCTTATAATCTCTTTGTGGTATAAACTGAGCAGTTGTATGGCTGGATCAAAGGGCAGACAGTCTTTTAATGCCCTTTGGGCATAGTTCCAAATTGCCCTCCAGAATGGTTGGATCAATTCACAACTCCACCAGCAATGAATTAATATCCCTACTTTGCCACATCCCCTCCAGCATTCATTACTTTCCATAACTGTCACATTAGCCAATCTGCTAGGTGTGAGGTGATACCTCAGAGTTGTTTTGGTTTGCATCTCTTGGATTATAAGAGATTTAGAATACTTTTTCATATGCTTATTAATAGTTTTTATTTCTTTAACTGAAAATTACCTATTCATATTCCTTGCCCGTTTATCAATTGGAGAAGGGCTTGATTTTTTGTACAATTGATTTAGCTGGTTATAAATTTGAGTAATTAGACCTTTGTCAGAGGTTTTTGTTATGAAGATTGTTTCCCTGTTTGTTATTTCCCTTCTGATTTTGGTTGCATTGGTTTTGTTTGTACAAAACCTTTTTAATTTGATGTAATCAAAATTATTGATTTTACATTTTGTGACTCTTTCTAAGTCTTGCTTGGTTTTCTGGAACTTTTTTGGTAGAATCCTGGAATACAATTGTCAGACCTTTGTTGGTTGAGTTCACAGGTCATAACTTTAACTAGAATATTTTGCACTTAAAACAAATATCACAATCTATGTCCAGGATGAGTTAGTAGGAGTGAGGGGAAAGGGGTTCCTGGGACATCAGTTCAAGGCTGCTACTAAATACGGCATCCAGGGATAGTAAGAGAGGGGTAAAGAAGATTAGGCTCAGACCAGGTAGTTCACAGAAAACCATCATGTAGTAACTTTTTATCTTAACTAATTATCTGTATTAACTGTATTAAATGATAAGCTATGTTTCTACACTGCAGAAGGATTGCAAATGGTTTTTTATCAGCACCTTCTAAAATTGATGCTCAACTAAATTTAGCAACTTTCAACAAACTAGCTGTAACCATGCCCTGGCCACAACTCTGCCTTAGATAAAAATAACTTCTTCTTTTTGCAGGTTATAAATTAGTAGTATGACTATTTAAAAAAAAAGTTAACACTGTGATGTGTACAGATATTTCTCCTTTCTGTGATTATCTGTTTTTCAGTTCTTAGTTCCAAACATTTTCAACGATTCCCCAAAGAACTTGAGGAAAAGAATTGTTTTTTCTCTATATTTGCAATTTTTTCAGTGCAGAGAGTTTCCTGATATGGAAACTCTCTTCATATTGGGTAGACAGCAACTTATCTGCAACTTAGGGTTGAGTTTATCTAAAATAAATTTGTAGTAAACCTAGTCAGAATGATTTTTTCACCTTCATTCAGTAGCACATGTGTAGGAATGAAGGCAAGGAATGATAGGAGGCTGTGGGTTGGCAGAATATAATTGGTGAAATGATAATGGTGCAAAGAACTAAAGAGGACAATGTCAAATTGAATTGGGAGAGTGTGGCTAGTACAAGAGTGATGCCTTGGGAGAAAATGGAGGAGTTGAGGATTTGGAAGTTGTAGGGTGTAAAGATAAGTGATAAAGGATAGAGGAAAAAGTGTAGATTGTCTTTAAGAGGAAAGGAGGAGAATTTGGATACAAGCCCTGGGGGTTGGGGGGGGGAGATAATGGAAGGAGAGGAGGATCTTAGGATTTGACTGATTTTAACTGTCACTCCTGATCTAGCTGAGCTGGAAAGAGGATCTTTGTTCTGGCACCCCTGGGAAAACCTAATCTTGTGGAAAGATTTAGGCATTCCTGGGTTGGAGAATTTGCCTTGGAGAAGACTGTCTTTTCCTTGGACTACAGTGATTCACCTGTTTGAGAGCTACCAGTAAGAGATCCACTTGCATAAAGTAATCCCAAGGATTTGTCACCTGGGACTCTGGGTTACCTAGGAAACCAACCCCAGGCTCCTTATCCTTATCCTTCTTAAAGACAATTTGGATAGTTAGATTAGTGATAGTCAGATAGCTTTGGGGGTTAAGTAAGAGCAGGGAGTGGAGGCAGGACCTATAGAAGCAACAGAAGAGCTCCCTTTTGATCCTGGGACTGATGAAGTAACATGGAAAACAGAGGTGGCCATACCAGACACAGAGGAGTGCCAGTAATGCCCACAGTCACCCAGGATAGCAGCTCCTGAGACTTCTTGATAAGAGCAAGTTCCATGAATTTTCTCAGAGCCTACAACTCCTACCCTCAATGACCCTTCCCTCCCTCTGCTTCCCAGTTTGTTCAAAAGACCCAATCCCTAGTTGCTGTAGCCCAGTCCCCACCTTATTTCACTGTTCATTTCATGGAAATCTCCTTCTCAAGGCCACTCCTATTACCCCAGAACTACATAAAAGAGTACTGAGCTCCCCAGGGGAGTCAGTTAAACAACTGGCTCTCTGTTCCTCTGGCAAGTTCCTTTACTCAATAAACGATTGATGACTAACTCCAGTTCCCCTTTTTGCCCTAATTAGAATGCATATTGAAGTCCTCTAGTGTGAGGGCAGGAGTAGGGCAGGAGAGAAACATTGAAAGCCAGGTATTGATCTCCTTAAGGATGAAGAGGAGCATTCCATTGTCCATAAGACATTCACTACCAGATTTTGATTGTTGTGTGGCTCTCAGAGGAGGAGAGGTTACCAAGTGATAGTGATATGGAGGGAATCAGGAAGCATCAGTGGGAAACAAGGAGTATTTCAGTCCTCCCATCCTGACCAGTGCATCAGAGGAAATGACTTAAAGGGCAACCAGCGCTGGAAAGGGTGGCAAGGGAGACTGTGTCATCTGGGTGACAGTCATAAAATGGAAGGAATGGGAAAGAAAAATATTTAAGGTTGGATACCTACTCATATAGAAATATTTATAGCAGCTCTTTTTTGTGGTAGCAAAGATTTGGAAACTAAAGGGATGCCCCTCATTTCGGGAATGGCTGAACAAACTGTGGTATATGATGGTGATGGAATACTATTGTTATAGGGAATGATGAACTGGAAGATTTCAGAAAGAGGTGGAAAGACCTCCATGAACTGATGCAGAGTGAAATAAGCAGAACCAGGAGAACATTATACACAGTAACAGCAATATTGTATGATGATCAACTGTGATAGACTTAACTAGTATCAGTAATAAGATGATCCAGGACAGTTCTGAGGGATTTATGACAAAGAATGCTCTCTACCTCCAGAGAAAGAACTGTTGGAGTCAGATGCAGATCAAAGCAGACTCTCTTCCTTATTAGTTTATTTACAGTTTTATTTTGGGATTTGGGTCTTATATGAGTATTCTCTTACAACAATGACCAATAGGGCAGTATGCTTTGCATGATAACACAAGTATAATCCAGATCAAGTTGTGTCCCATTTCTGAGAGAAAGGAGGGAAGGAGGGAGACAATTTGGATCTTATAGTTTCAGAAAATGTATGTTGAAAATTGTTAATTCATATAATTTGGAAAATAGAAAAAAACTTTGAATAGAAAAAAATAACACCTTTCTTGAAAGGTTATTTTGAGAATGAAATATGATATTTGTAAAAACACTTAGGAGACTGCTTGGCACATAGTGAGTGCTAAAATAAAGGCTTATTCCCGTCCCCTTTTAGAATGTTGTCTCTCTTTTTTTTAGCCCTTACCTTCTGCCTTAGAATTGATACTATGTATTTGTTCCAAGGCAGAAGAGCAGTAAAGACTAGGCAATTGAGGTAAGTGACTTACCCAAGGTCACACAGCTAGAAAATATCCACCTACCTGCCCTAGAATGTTAACTCTTTGAAGGCAGAACTATTTGTTTTGCTTACATATATAAGCCCATCCTTTAGTACAGTATTTGTCATAGTCAGGATTTAATAAATATTTGTTGCCTACCTACTTGAAAAAAAATTACATTCTTAATACTCATAGGCCTAATGGAAATATAACAAACAAATCATTTTATTGTCATTGTTTATTTTTATTTGTCTTGCCATTTTAGTTCTACACACAACTCTGTGCTTATATTAAAAATCTACATAAGATATATTTACATACATTGTAGTTTAAATTTCCTTCAAAATTGTTTTCTTTGAACATTTTAATTGTACTAATTCCCCCTGGAGGTAGTGAAAGAGGACATTTTCTAGTCATTAACTGCAAGACACAAAGTCTAAATGCATTATTAGCATGTCACTTTTCCTATTGGCAGATTGTGGCTTCATCAGTTATATATTCAATAAACAGTTGTTAATATTTATAAAATACCATATTATAAAATAATAAATAACACAATGAAAACTATACTCCAAAATAAACAGGGAACAGTCAAACCAATGTTCCTCTCACTTCAAATGTGCACATCATTCTTTCCATTTCTATTAAAATGATGAGAGCAGTTAATCATTTGTAATCTATAAAACTTGCCCAGAGAAACAGGAACACAATGAAGAACCTCTGGGCTTTTGCACTGCTAGATAACAGCTTTGAGGTTTGCTGCTCATGGTTTAAGATCCTGTGCAGACAGAATATTTCCATTTTAGGGGGAGCAGAATCTGCCAAAGAAAAGGATAGTATTGGTTTTCTTATGTATGATAAAGAAAAGGAAAGGATGATCTGCCACAACTTGCAGTCCAATATGACCAGTTCGCCCTGTCATGACACCCCCTGTGCCAGCAGCTGCCTCAGTGCCCTCTTCATTGACATCTACTGAAGCTTGATGGAACACTTCAGACAGAAAGAGATCATTACTCTCTGACATTCCTGAAAAATTGGCTTGAATTTTGCTAAAGGCATCATTCATCCCCATGCTCTGCAGGATGGACTTGAATTCATAATTCTTTTCCATCTTGAATTTGGGCAGGAACACATGAACATCATTACTCTCCATTGTGGCTTTTTTGATCCATGCAGTAAGTTTTTCATAGGTTATTTCTCTTTCTAGCTGTAGACACAAAAATAAACACAAGACACATCAGTGTTTTTTAAAAACCTCTTTTTACAGTTGTTTAAAATGAATTCTTCTACTTAAAATGATTTTAGCTTAGCATCATGGGAATGAATGGGAAATTTGGGAGCCATGTAAAATATTTGCAGGAAGATAGAATTTACTGCATTTTTCAAGACATTTTATTTAATGGTTTAGATAAAAGTTTCAGTAAAAACGTTTAATTCATGTAACATGATGATTTCCACAGCTTCAGGCACACATTTTCTAAAAATAAATGTGATCATCCTATGTTCTAGCATCAGTCACTAAGATTTAGGTCCTAATTGCCTTACCAATTCCAACCCAGTGGAAGAGTCAGCAATTTCATCAGGAAGCAGAACAAACATGCTGATATCACCAGCATAAGGAATTTCCACAATCTGAGACTTCAGCTCCTCTATGTAGCCAAGGTGCAACTTAGCTTGAAGGTACATCATCTGTACAGGTTTACGCTCAGTCTAAGATACAACAAAGAGAAATGTGATGTTTGAGAATCAGAATATAAATGAAACACTCAATTACATTACATATCTTTTCATTTTACTGCTCTGGTGAAAATCTAAATGATATCCAAAATCTGTAGGGACCCAATACAAACCTATAAAGTTAAAAGATGGCCTTTCCTAGATAAGTGATCGAAAGATATGAAAAAAAGAAGTGAGATGGCACAGTGGACCTGGAGCTGGACAAGTTCAAATCCAACCAAGGAAATTCTTAATTGTGTCAGGAAAGTTTTATCTATCTCAGGATCTCCATCTACAAAATGGAAATAATAATATCTACTTCCCCAGGTGGCTATGAAGATAAAATGAGATATTTGCCAAGTACTCTGTCAACCTTAAAGTATTATATAAATAGACCTGTTGCATAGGTTTTGAAAATTTTGCCAATTATTCATGATTATCTGAAGAAATGCAAATTAAAGCAGCTTTGAATTATCACTTTGTATTCAACAAGTGGGCAAAAATAGAAAAAAATCAAGGTTAGAGGAACTATTAGAAGCCACTCATGCCACTTCATTATTGGTGAAACTGTGATTTGGTCAAACCATTCTGGCTAAAAACTGCAATTATCCAACAAAAATTATTTGATTGTCCATAAATCTGACCCAACAATCTCAGAACTATGTGTATACCTTCAAAAAGGCTAATGGCAGTAAGAAAAGATCCATGGAAATGTTAAAATATTCACAACAACAATATTTGTAATGACAAAAAGCTAAGGAAAAATTGTGGAATGATCAAATGAGTTTTAACTTACAGCTATAAAATAAAATATTAGTTTACTAGAAGTTCTGAGGACCTTGGGAAGATTTGTAAAGTGTGAACAAAACAGTCAAAAGAACACTGTGAACAAAGACTACAACTGTGTAAGACAATATGTCAGTACAACAAAAATCTAATGAAACACAAGTGACACATGTGGACTGGCGTAAAAAGGCACATTTTGCCTTTCTGTTAACAGAGTCCTAGAAAAATGAATGGCGACATAGCCTAGTAAATTCTTCAGGGGGGAATTTTTCTAGGAGTTTGTTTAGCAGTATCTATTGTGTCAATCCAAAATTTGTCTGTTTTTTAAAACCAATAACAAAGAATATGAAATTGGACTGACATGTAAGTGAAACACAGTATTTTGAACCCACCAGAGCTATGATCTAACCAAAGATAGTCAACTAGAGATGCTAAAAGGGGAAGTTACACCAAGACCCTCAGGTTTAAGGAGGGATAAATATATGCTTTTTGTAGAACAAACAAAATGTCTTATTTATTATGATTATTTAGTGTGATGTTGGCAAGTTAATGCATGACATGTCCAAGTTTGAAATTAAAATCTACCTAATAAGCATTTATTAATTAACTATATAAAAATACTGTCCTAAGAATGAGAACTGCAAAGCTTTGGGTTTTTTTCTTTTTAACATAAAAGATCTCTGCCTTCAAGGCAGTTAAAGTCTTTCTAATAGAAGTGGGGAGACACAGGCACAAATAGCTGCAAGACATGTCAGAAGGTGATGAATTTGTGCAATGAAGGAGATGAACCAAATGTACCAAAGGGCTATGTCTAGCTCCAAGTCCTTTGAAAAGGGCAAAAGAGAAATTAAGCAAAGCTTTTCAAGGAGAGTTCCTTCAAGTTGGAAGGATTCTGAATAGCTTCAGGGAAGATATGACACCAGACTGGACCTTGAAGGAAGGGGATTTTAGGATTTAGCAGGCAGAACTAGGAGTGAAGGGGGGGGGGGGGGCTGCAATACCAGGAAAGTTAAGAGGTGTAACAAGATCAACAAAGAAGACAAAGTTATGAAATTTATAACTAGGCAAGAGTTACATTCTTTGTTTGTGTTGGTCTATTTTCCATTCTATAGATTATAATAGTTTGATGCAAGATCTTATCATATTTTCCCATACCAAGGTTACTCGGAAAGGCTGTGGTCTCTTTGCTTTATTCTGGAATGGAGTTTTCCATTTTCCTTTGAAGTAAACAGCATTAACCAGGACCAACTTGGTATCATCATCCACAGATCCCTCTGGTAACAACTCTGGAATTTTACCTGGAGAGAAGGATATACACTTAATGAGTTATTTTAATAAGCACCATCTCATTCTTCTTATCTTTTTTATAGGTTCAGATAAAACTGGTTCTAGGACATGTCACTATTTTATAGTTAATGTTTTAGGGACTATCACGAAAGTAACTAAAATGACTCTTTTGTAATAAAATAAGAGTTTGGGGGTATAAGCTCATCTTATTTAGTCTCACTGAAAATAGAGGACAATTTTAGGGGCAGGATGAGGAGAGTGACATGTGACATTCTCTTTCAACTTGGTTTTGTTTTCTTTTGCTAGGTCTTCATGATTAGACAGAGTTTTAATCCATGTAATTTGGAAATTAAGAATAAGGGGAATGACAAATTGTTCTTAAAATTTTATGACTCACTGTTATACCTGGGCAATTATGGGCAATAGCTTTGCATGTAATGATCTAATTCTAGTACAGTTTATTTGGTGAGTTCTAAAGGAAATCTAGGGGTTTGTTTTTGTAAAACAGAGATTTGTTGCCTATTTATAAAAGTTAGTAAGGTTCTGCTATATAATTCTAGTCACCCAACCTTGCCTTTCTTGATAATCACTAGATGATAACTTTTTGCAATTTATCAGAAGGAGGGTAAAGTAGCTGTGTACTCTTCACTATGTTCAGTGACCATCAAATTAAAAGAGCCTGTTAAATTTTGCAAATCTTTTAACATTTCCTTTTTCCCAACTCCTGAAATCAAAGATGCTCTCCAGGTTGTTGTTGTTTTAAAGCTTGTTAGATCCCAGATAAAATGAGAAAAAATATTTTAAGGTTTTATTTCTCCACCCAATTTCAAAAGGTAATTTTGACTACAATTAAGATTGTGGTCTCAGATTTTTGTGATTGGAACAGGGTACCCAGAAAGGAGAAAGTGAGAATTTCTTCAAAAGGATGACCCCTACCTCCCAAAATTCCTGGCACCAATATCAGAGATAGAAAAGTAGCCATAAACTGAATCCGGGCAGTGGAAGTGGGATTATAATGGGGATAAATGCAATATAACTCACCAGCAAACATAAGTAATTAATTTACATCCACCTAATCAGGGAGCTAGCAACCAAATAAGGGAGAATTTTTTTTTAATGTCTATAGGCTTATTTCTATAATCTCTCTCTTATTTCACCTAAGGAGCCCATTTTCCCTTGTTCTAGCCTCAGTGGATATGGAAAGTCAGCATTATTATCATAATCATCCTATGTTTGAAAACTTTTAAGTCACCTCTTAACATTTCCTTCTCTAAACTAAATAATCCCAGATCTTTATACTTTATAAAAGCACACATGAGTTCTTTTCAGATTTTTTTTCTGTGGGGTCAAAACTATTTTAATAGTAATACTAACATATTATCTGTCTACTAAAATATTCTTCCTTTTTCCAATTACATATCAGAGTGGGCCACATTTTCTTCATGTACTTCAACCAAAACAACATAGTGCAACAGTTTGAAAGCAGAAGAAAATATTAGAATGCACTTATATTTCTTCTTAAGCTAAACATTAAAGAAAATGTTTGAAAACTTTGCAAATTTCTACTCCACTAAATTTTTTTTTGTTGTTCTGGAAAATAGTTCTAAAAATAAATGTTATTTGTGTTAACATATAATAGGTTTATTTTTTTAAATGAACTAATAAATGAATACTTTAAATGTATGTTTTCATTTCTAATGCAGTAAATATTAATAAATGGAACCCATATAGATAAAAGTTCTTTGGGGTCCTCAATTATATTTAAAAGTGTAAAGGATTCCAGAAATGAAAATATTTGAGAACCACAACTTTGAATAAAAAATTTATACTGCCACATTCACCAAAAGAAAAAAAAATTACTGAGTTGGTCTTTGCTTTTCAATTCATCCAATCAGCTGAGGATTCATTAAATTCCTGCTATATGGCAGGTACTATTCTAGGGACCAGGGAAAAAAATACAAAGAACAATCTTTACTTGCAAGTAATCTGCTTTCCAAATAAAATATCTATATCATAAATACAGTTTCTTCAACTGAAAAGTGGGATAGTTGCACTTAGCACAGTGCCTGCAATATAGTAGGTACTTAATAAATCCTTCCTTCCTTCCTTCCTTCCTTCCTTCCTTCCTTCCTTCCTTTCTTTTCTTCTTTCTTTCTTTCTTCCTTCCTTCCTTTCTTTCTTTCTTCCTTCTAAGTCCCTGTTAAGAGCAGAATATTATGCTAGAATACATGCAAAACCTAAACTCTCTTTGCCCTAAAGAACTTTACATTTTATTGCATGAAATCTGTTGAATTAAGTTTCAAGGGAGTGAAAGCCAACTTCAAATATGTGTAAAAATGTCAATGAGTCATAGTTTTGTAACTGGAAAGACATCACTACGAGAATTTTCCTACCTTTTGTCTGAGTTTCAACCCAGCTGTTGATCTCCTTTCTAGCGCCATTCGCATCTCCTTGAAAGTTAACAGATTGTGGTTCTGCAGAGAAATATTCCTTGCAAAGCCTCAGGTATTCCTTAAAAGTAAAAACATCTCAAGGTTCATATGTTTTTTATCTGATCAGGTCAGAGATAAAACTGCAAATCCCGGTCCTATTCTCAAGGTTAGGAGTTGTGAGAATTATAACATAAATGTCTGCTAAGGCTAATTGGAAATGAAGGTGGCAAAGGTTGCAATAGAACAAAAAGTATGCAGGGAAGCTGCCTGTAGAAGTCTTTCCTCTAGGAATCTCAATATCTCTTGCTTCTTGCCACCTTCCTATCTGTTGTTTTTAGTTCTAATAAAAACAATGATGACAATATTTTTATAATGCCTACTATGTTTCAGGCACAGCACTAAGCACATTTACAAATATTTTTTAATTTGATTGCTACAACAAACTTGGCAGGTAG
This sequence comes from Monodelphis domestica, assembly GCF_027887165.1. Taxonomy (NCBI): domain Eukaryota; kingdom Metazoa; phylum Chordata; class Mammalia; order Didelphimorphia; family Didelphidae; genus Monodelphis; species Monodelphis domestica. The sequence goes on from NC_077229.1 coordinate 344,136,655, forward strand.
TTGCTATTATAATTTCCATTTTACAATTGAAAAAAACTGAGGCAAAGAAGGGGAGCAAGTGACTTGCCCAGGGTTACACAGCTAGTCTGTGATGCAAAACTGGATTTGAAATCAGTTCTTCCTGATTCCAGGCCCAGTGCTCTCTACCCTGCACTCCTAGATGTTTCTCTTGATTGACTGTCTTAGACATTTAGCATTACAGAGAAGGGAGACTTTGTATATTTTATGGCGGGAGAGAGGATAGCTACAGCTAAGTGAGAAGCAATGTTTCCTTCTTCTGCTTTCCTTACTCTTTGTCGTGTATAATGACTATAATCGGTAGAAGAAGCAATTTGGACACAGGTATGCAATTACCAGTTGCCATTGCTGAGGTTTTTATTTGGAGTCGGAACAGGGAGGGAAGATCTCCTTTGAGAGTCTTGTGGAACTCGGGCTACCTACCAGGCTGATAAAAGGCTATCTTTATTCATATTTATTACAATTAAAAAGTGTGAATGTCAGGGTTTAATTCTAACAACTTTGCTATCAGTAAAAGGTACTCTGTGGTTTATAAAAACAAAAAAAGTCATTCCAAAAAAAATTATATCTAAGTATGACTATCAGGACATCAGTCCTAGGTAGTATAGAAAATCTATCATTTGTATGCAATGAATTTCTTAATCCAAAAGGCCTTTTCATGTTTTCCAAAATTTTATCATACTGATTTAAGTATTTTTCCATACCAAAATACAGAAATGAAATGTTAAATATGTGAAATTAAATGGAAGCTCTGCTGAATTTTCACATTCTTATATGAAAAGGAAATGGACTGAAACTGTGATTTCATTCTCATAGGAAACTCCCCGGTGAAGAAATTGCCTCTATAAAAACAGGTTGGAGCCCTCCCCAGAATTGTAGATTTCGAAAGTAATATTTAAACGTTAAATGGATTGTTTAAGATTCCACAGCCCAACAGAAGTTGGACCCAAGTCTTCTGGGATTCAAGGGCTTTTTATCCATCATACTACATTGCCCATAATAATCTAGAAGTACTCAAGTATAAAAAGTTGGGAAAATATTGGATATATTTGAATTAGTCTGATTCTATCATTGAGTGAAAAGATTCTATGTAGAAAACTCTTGTGTTAATTAGGTTAACATTTTCTCAGGCAAATTCATGAATAGAATAAAATTTTGGAAACCACTATTAGTCATTTCCCCCCTAAAATATATGTCTCTTATGGTTCTTTTTTCCTTTTTGTCTTTCTCCCAAGGGATAAGAAATTTCTGTTGGATAGACATCACTTACTTCCTTGAATCTTGAGGACTTCTCTCCAAACAGCTTATTGGCACTTTCAAGAAGATAATCTTCTGAAGGTAGGTTGATAGCAGTACTGAGATCCTTGAAGGAGGAGAAGATTTTGCTTCCAGCTTGTGCCTTTAAAAAGAAAGGAAGGAAGAAGAACAACAAGAACAAGAAAAAGAAGAAGTTATTTTTTAATATACTCCATGACTTTTTTTGAGTTGAACAGAAAAGTTTACATTAATACTTTTTTCTCCTAGAGATATCTTCTTATATTTTGGTAAGTATATACCAAAATAAAGTTTAAAAATATGCTTACTAAAGTTATGGCTTGGTATTTTACTGTGGAATACAGGATCAACACTGAAATAATTTCAACAGGGACAGATGATATGCAAGAAAATAAAAATTAAGAAAATTATATAAATTCTCTTTATATCCATTGGGAACCTCTAAGTACCCTGAAGCTATACTCTATTGAATTGCCAAATAGCTTAAACAAGTTTTTACCTCTTCTGATGTGACCCAGTTCCAACTAAGAAGTATGCCACACACAAAAGGATCTGCCTTATAGATACCAAAACGGTCCTTATAAATTACAGTTCTCTGCTTACAATCTCTCTATATAAATAGGATTGATGCCTCAACCATGATCTATGGGAGGTAAGAGTTCTTTTTAACAGTTCTATGGAAAGTACAGAAATCTGGAGAGTATGAATTTATTTCTTTTTTGAATCACAACATTTAGAGTTTCCAGGGGTCACAGATCTAGATTTGTAAGGAACTTCAAGGGCCATCTACTCTACTTTCTTATTTGATGACTGAGGAAATTTAGGGCCAGGAAGGTTATGATTTTCCTAAGGTAATATAAAGTCAGGATTTGAACCCAGCTCCTTCAACTCCAGAATCAGTACTCTTTTAATTATACCACATTGCCTCCCTTTGAAGTCTTCTAATCCAACCACCTTGTTTTGAAGTTGAGGAACCTGATGCCTGTCAAGGGGAATGATTTACTTAATGTTGCACAGATGGTAAATTGAGAAACTGGGATTCAAATCCAGAGTTCTCAGAACTACCTGATGCAATCTGTCAGAGTTCCCTTTCTTTGTTGCCTCAAGCAGTCTAGAGTACCCAGAGATGGGTCAGTAGCAACATGTCAGGGCTCTTAGGGAAGGGGTTCCACTGGAGCTGATCCTATTCACAAAAATGTTCACAGGAACAAACCCTCCACTTTGTCTTAGTGCCTCTCTAGTCAACAGAGAATGACAAAATGGAAACATCTCCTATCCAGCTGAAATATTGAGACAGAAAAAAGACGAGAGAATTAGAGTGCTGCATTTGTATCCAGAGGACCTGGGCTTCTATACTTAGTAAAATTCCATCTTCTATTGAACCATTCTCAATCCCTCGTATGTCTACTGCCTTCCCTATGTGCATCTTTTCCAATTTTTCCTGTATGTAGCTTGTTTGCACATAGTTGTTTGCATGTTGTCTAACCCATTAGACTGATGTCTTCAAGGGTTGGGAATATCCTTTGCCTTTGTTTCTATGTTGCCTGGCATATAATAGTCTTTTAATAAATACTAAGTATCTAACCTAATGTTATTTATATGACTTTGGGAATTCTCCTTAGGACTCAGTTTTCTCATCTGTAAAATGAGGAAATCAGACTGGAGTATCTCGAAGGCTGTGTAGCCTGAAGATGCTGTGTAACTCACTGGGACTTTCTGTGTTACCAGAGGAGATTTCCAGTCCTAATCCACTCTCCCAAAAGGTTTTTGGGTTTGAGGTTTTTGATGATGGTTGTTATTTCCCCCTCCCATCCACTGATATCTGTGTTGGATTGTTGTTCAGGTCTTCCACTTGGGTGTCACTTAGGAGACCCTATAAAGGATATTTTACTTCTTGTCCTTCACCCAGTCTCTTTTCTTCCACTTTACCTCAGTTTCTTCATCTCTAAAATGAGAGGTATGATCTCTATGGTTTCTTCCAACTTTTAGAGACTGTGATCTCACTGAGACCAGAGTCAACCTAGTAGAAAGTTCCAGAGTTACCAGGAGACAGGCATGGGTTTTAACCCAGGTTCTGCCACAAACTCTCAATGTGAGCTAGTCCTTCTAGATTTTGGTTTCTTCATCTATAAAATGAGAACTGGAGGTTCCTCATTTGGATCCTTTAGTCTGAAAAAGCAGCTCTGTCTATGAATCTAGGAGGAATCACATTCAATGAAATCTGAATGGCTCTCTCTTGGCCTTTTGTTTTTCTTTCCAAAAAATGAGCCACCTTTAGGTGTACATGCCTTAAAGTGTTTATTGAAATGTCTTTGGATACATGACTAAAATTCTACCTTGGCCCTTCCTGTTTTAAGCAGGATTTAGGGTGCATTTTAGGTGCAATTCAGAAAGTACACAAACATTTTGTTTCATAACTTGAGCTCTGTATTACAAAATAACGTCTGTTAATTCTTTATATGCCACGAAAAAACATAACTATTAAGACAACTCACCAAGGTGAATCTTGCCTATTTATAATTAAAATTAACAAACAGTAAATGCCTCCTATATGCAAAGCAATATTCTGAGTACTATGGGAAATACAAAAATAAAAAAAACAGGACTCCTATCCTCCTGTAATTTTTATATTGATATTAATTACAGAAAATGACTCAATTTCTGCCTTGGCTATAAAGTTGATGTGTATCCTGAGCAATTATCCAATAATGAAAATTGACATCTATATTATTTTTTAACATAGGGACTGTAGCTGAAGTTTTGATCATTGTAGTGAACTCCTAGCTAAGGAAATTCCCACTACTGATGTTGGTTGGCATCTTCTCCTAATTTTTTTTCATTTTAGGAAGTTTCTAGTACTCTTAAGAGGTTGTGACTTGCCCATGACCATACAGTCAGTATACGTCAGAGGTAGGACTAGAACCCACATCTTTCTGGTCCTCAGGCAACTCTCCATCCACTTAGCCACATTTCTCTTCACCTTCATGGTTGGCAAAGTATTTTGTTTACATTCTTCCATCTGATTCACAAGAAGACCCCAAAGAGGCAGTTTAATTTTGCTATCTCCATTTTACAGCCTCAAATTACATAGCTAGGTAAGAAGTGACAGAAATGGAATATAAATCCAAGTTCCCAACTCCAAATCTCTCTTTTTATTATACCACACTGCTTCATTATATCCTACTTTACTTCTTATGGCCTTACTTTGCCCATTTATAAAATGAGAATATTGGACTACATGATTTGTAAGGTATCTTCATTCCAGCATTTTCTATGACCCATACGTGTCAGGAATAGGAAGGAGGAGTGATAAGGGAAAGAGAGGAAGAAGGATAATTGCAGGAAGGAAAAGAGAGAATTAGGGTTGAAGAGTCAAAGCAGAGACAAGTTGGACAGAGCATGAAGTACCTTCTGAATGGCACGAGGATAGTGATTCTTCTGGATTTGCTGCATCATCCCACAGTCCGTATAATTATTTGTTCTCAGAGGGTTATCAACCTCATCTCCTCCAGTCTTATTAAACTGAAGTACCTGTGATCAGAAAGAGAAGAGAAGGATTCAGAGAAAGTAAGCATATTGTGTATTAGGCACCAGCAGGACACTGTAAAGAACTTGGCTCAATATTACCCTCCTCTTTTATAACTTTATGTTTGCTCCTCTCTTTTTTATCCTATTATTGTATTGGGGAAACAACTATAGCCATCAAACACTCGTTTTCCTCTTGTTCTCCTGGAAGGTCCTAAATTGTTTGCTCTGTGGGCTTGTAGGATAACCTACTTTCTCTCTTTTATGAGGAATATATAAGACCAAAAATGTTCAAATGTAAAAATAACTCTTTTCTGAAAATTAAAAAATGCCTCTCCCATAGAGTTGTTCCAAAAATCCCCAAACCTTTTTCTAATCACTAATTAATTGCAACACAGAGAGGTTGTGCTGTGTCCAAGCTGACCATAAAGGCAAACAGTAATGGAATTTTATTTTCAGGTTAGTCACTAGGTTATTTCATTTTAGGCTCTGCCTTTCTTAAAATTTTCTCTAAGAAAGAACTGTTGGAGTCTTTCACATCAATGTATTTATCATTTTATTTTGGGGTTTTGATTATGCCTGACTTTGCTATTATAGCAATGACCAATATGGAAGTGTGTTTTGCATGACAATAAAAAACAAAATTTCTCTGAGTGAAGGATGCAAAATCAACATTAAAAAAATCCATGAATAGAAAAATGTAACTATAAATATCATTGCCTCTATAGAACCCTCTCTGTACTATAAAACCCTCTTATTGGTAGGGAGGAAAGAGGTCCCATGGGAAGTGGGAGAGTTGCTATGGATCTAAGCAAAAAGGAGAATACTTTTTTAAAATAAAAAAAATCACTAAAAAGCTTGCAAAAATTTATAAATTATAATGAACAACATGGGTCCTAGGGAACTAAGAAGGAAATTCACTTTTGCTTTTCAATAGAAAGATGGCAGCTATGGATAAGAGATAAGTTTAAAATGCACAGGGGAAAAATTTAAGAAACAAGAGTATGAACATTTGACACCACAAGTGGGTAAGGGGAAAAAATGAATACTAAGATTTTTTAAGTAAAAATCTTTTTAAAGATTTTAAAATTTTAGGTGTTTTACTGTGAGTGATTTTAACATTTCAAATGGAGACCCTGACATTGCTTAAGTCTAAATTATTTTCTGTTGAATTTCCTTATTTTTTTTAGGGTAAAAAGGAAGAAACATTACAAAATGTTACTGGTCTAGGAACATTGTGCAAGTAATCTTTTTGCAATTCCCTGTGTTTAACCTATAGCAAACTCAAGGAAGCATTAAATTTTGACATAATTAGGTGGGTTGGGCCCTTTCTAAATGGGTCAGTGTGTACTAAGGAGAAACTACTTTCTAGGGGAAGTATGTTTTATTATAGGAGAGAAGCAGGGCTGAATTAGAAGCATATCTGGTATTCATGGAATATCAGTTCCTGCAGCTGAAAGTGTGAATTAGGTATTATTCCTGATGAAGCTGTAATTATTATGTTAACGAAATAATGTTCACTAACCCAGAAAATAATAGTGTGGATTCTAAACTCGTCCAAATGATCCAATCCAGGTCTTACAATATGTCCCAAGTTAAGCTGGTTAAATCTCTGTTCTCTGCGCATAAGAGAGTTTGCTATCTGGGTCTGTGTCCACTTACCAAGACCAAGAAACAATGAGTCAGAAACAAAATTTTGTCCATATTTTGCCTGGAGTCCACCCTAGTCTGTTCATCAGGAAAGTGGGCATAAAGCGACATACAATCTTTTGCTGCTTCTTAAGGTGATGAGATAAGTCAAACAGCAGAATAAAGACATCATCTATATACAACTCCTTTTAATAATGAGGAATCATAGGTCTAAGGACGTTGTGAATTGCCCATGATCACATAATTAGCTTCAGAGTTGATGCCCGGTCTTCTGATTTGTAATCTCACACACTTTTGATTACAGTATAATGTCAACAGATAATAAAAGAGATTTACCAAAAATAAAGAACTATAAAATGGGAAAATACGATATTATGTTAAAGGACCATAACAACAGGATGAAACACCTTTCACACCACTACAGCTTTGGATGAAGTGTCTGAACTGAGGATCTCAGAGAATCGTAGATTTAGAACTAAAACAGATTCTAAAGACTATATAATTCAATCTCTTTGTTTTATAGATGAGGCAACCTAAAGATCAGAAAAGCAAAAATAATTTATCCAAGGTCACTCAGGGAATAAACAGCATTGCTGGGATTCAAAGTCATGTCTTCTGACTCCAAATTGAGCATTCCTAACTCTGTATCATTCTCTTTCTCAATGGAGCTTACATTAGTTGAACTACTTAATTATTGAAGAAATATTTTTTAATCATCCATCTATAGCCTAACAGTGTCAGGCTTTTCATGTATTAGTTGACATGTATCAGGGCATATGGTTTGAATTAGCATGTAGTTAGGAATGTGTTGGCAAATGTTTGACAACTGGCTCTTGGGGGAAAAAAAGTTACACATGACAAATTTTTAAAGTTGAATCCACATTATTAATATTTTCTCCTTTACCTTCTTAAGTATATAGAATCCATAAAATGGGAAATCAAGTCCTGAGTTACCCCATTTGCCAGAATCTGAGGTATAAACACTTACACTCAAAATCTGGGAGTTGACTTTCTTGAGCTGGTTCAAGCTGGCCCTGGTACATCCCTGGATATAGCTGAATATTTGTAATAGCAGGGAAAGTTATAATAGGCTTCTGCCTTATCCATATTTGATGAGCACTGGCCTTATTTCATTCAGGTCAACCTTTTTCAGGATGATAGCGTAAGGATGGAGGGAAAAAGGATTGAGGGAAAATGAAAAAGATGTCTCTAAAAGGGAGAGAGGAGAATTTAGCCATAAACCCTGGGGAAAGAGTCTAGAAGGGGAAAGCATTGCAGAAGACAACTTTTTCATTTTCCCCTATCCCTTATCCCTCTCACCTTGCAGTAGTAGCTTTGTCTTTTATATAGTGACCCTAAGAATAGGATGCAAGTCCAACCTACCTCTGCCATCTGCTCTGCTGTTTTACCCCGAGCACCCATAGATATCATGGTCAGGGTAGAGGAGATGCTCCAAGGGCTAAAGAAGATATTCTGGTTATTATCTATTTGATTCATATGCTTGAAAAAGTTGAGGGCAAATTCCATGTTTGCTGCCTGCACGTCCTCCATTGTTTCAACCTAGGAAATAAATGAGATGGGGATGGAAAGAAATACAACGTAAGAGGTGATTTCCTTTCTTTGTTGCTATTTGCAATATCAACTTACTATAAGCACCAGGCAGGGTCATCATGCCATCTTTACTGCTTGTAGGATAACAGGATTAGCAGGGGAAGGGGCCTTGGAGGTCCTTTAATTTAGCTCCCTGATTGAATAGGTTAGAAAGCTGAGTTCCAGACAAATGAAATGAGGTCACCATGGTGGTAAATACCAGCCCGGACAGGATTGGGATCCTATCTGACTACAGCTTCTCTTTCTAGGTTCATTACACAAGACTCTTGTCATGCACTCTGCAATCCAGTCAGACTGGCCTATTTACTGATTCCCTATGACTGACATGCCCACCCTCCCCACCTTCCTCTCTTGGGATGGGGAGTTTCCTTCAGTGTCATTTCCTCTAAGAAGCCTTCCTTGATTTTTCCCATTTACTAATCCTTCTCCTCAAAATTATGCTTATTCAGATAAGTTGTGGCAGGTGATTGTAATGGAATATTATTGTGCTATAAGATATTACGAGAAGGAGAATTTCAGAAAAACCTGGAAAGACTTACATGAACTGATGCAGAGTGAAGTGAGCAGAACCGGGAGAACATTGTACACAGTAACAGCAATACTGTACGATGAACAACTGTGAATGACTTAGATATTCTCAGCAATACAATGATCCAAGACAATTCCCAAGGACTCATGATGAAAAATACCATCCACCTCCAGAGAAAGAACTGATGGAGTCTGAATGCGGACCAAAGCATACTAGATTTCACTTTCTTTCTTCATTTTTTTTTTAGTTTTCTTCCACAAAATGACTAACAATGGAAAAGCATTTTACATGATTGTGCATGTAAAATCTCGATTATGCTGCTTACCAACTCAGGGGGAAAGGTGGATGCTGGGAGACTGTTTAAGAGGCTGCTACCATAAACAGTTCAGTTGAGAAATGATAAGAGCCTGAACTTGTAGGGTGGCCATGGAGAGAAAAGGATTTGATGAGGCAGGGATTTGATGAGGACAAGTTGATAAATATGTTGCAATAGTTACTTTTTTATGTTCTTTTCCTCTTAGCCAACTGGAGACTCAAAAACAATAGGATGCACGTACCTAAAATAAAACTGGAGGAATTTGTAAATCTAGGGAACCTGGAAAAATAATATACTTGTCATCAGATATGGAAATAAACTGATGAACCCTGAACATAATGACTTCCCTGAGCTTGCATTCTTCCCATCACCTTGTGGTGTTCCCAGAAGGATCCTCTGTCTATACAGTACAAGATAATGAGGCAATACTACTCTAGTTGGCCCTTACTCATCCTCTCTCTTAAAGAGAGAGCTCTGGGGGAGGCATGTTCTCCATTTCATAGGATTATGCAGTCATCAGGCATCTATTTACACAGAAAATGCCCTATCAGACATATGATAATAGCTATACTCTATTATAATCACAAAGCATTTGATTTCTTAATAAGTGCTTACATATGCAATTTCACCATCATTATAAAACCTTGCAGAGATTGTTTCAAATACATAATACTCCTTCCTTTAAATAGACTTTTCACTTTCATAGGAATTAAGAACTAGATGTGTGATTTCATTGATTTTGGGAAGCTCCAAGATCAGGGAATTTCCTTTTAGCAATGTAGATCATGCAAATTAACACATTCTCTGCAACTGATAGTTTTAGAGAGCTGCCTAGGGGGTTAGGTGACTTGTCTAAGGTCATACAGTCAATCTGGGTGGGTGGGAGATAACACAGTTATTCAAGGCTTTCCAAACAACTCCAACCTCTCATTTCACAGCTCTATATTTTCATTCTGTTTCTATTTGCTTTGTGGAATTATGTCTCACCCCAGATTCCCATGGAGGTGGTATAGAACATAGATACAGGAAGACCTGGGTTCAAATCCTCCCTCAAATACTTACTAGCTGTGTGACCCTGGACAAATCACATAGCCTCCTTCATTGTCATTGTCCCTATCTGCAAACTAGAGATGACACTAGTAACTACATCACTGAGTTGTGAGAATATACTGATGTAACAGATGCAAAATACTTTTCAAACCTTTAAGTGCTATATGTTAGTAACTGTTGCTGTTGTTATTATGAATGTGTTAGTCTTGTCTTAACTAAAGGCACTGCCTACTTGCAACTGAGTCCCTCCTTAAATGCCATCGCCTCATTTCAGTTCTGAGTCTTTTTTGCTGTTTTTTTGTCAGTGAGTCAGACCTGCTCCCATACCTGCCTTCTGACTGACCCTTCATCCACTTTGACATTTTCTCAGACTCTTTCTCTGGGGTTACTCCCATGCTCTGCAATGTGGCACAAATCTGACCATAAGGAAGACCACTGGTGAGAGTGTTGGATTTGGGATCAGAAGCTCTTGATCAAAATCCACGCTCAGCCTCTTTCTGTGGGATTTAAAATGGGTCACCTCTCTGAGTCTCAATTTCCTTACTTGGAAAACGAGCGATTTGGACAACAAGATTTCAAAGGTTCTTTCTAGTTCCAAAGAAATGATCCTATGTGGACAATTATGGAATGTGGGTGCAGGCACTCATCTATTCATAGCACCTGGGAAGATTTGTTTTTTGGTTGGGTTGGTTGGAAGGGTAAATCAAACAGCAGTATTATAGGTATATGTTTTTATTTTTTAAAATGTTCCTTTCTCCTCCTTTTTCTCTAAATCTCTTTCCTCTCCTTAGTATGTGTTTGTATATATATATATGTATGTATGTATGTATGTATGTATGTGTGTATGTGTGTGTGTGTATACACACATAGGGAGGAGGAGAGAGAAAGGGAGAGGGTAAGGGAAAAGAAGAGGGAAAGGAGAAAGACAGATAGATCCATAAATACACACTTGGAAATTATACACATATGTGTGTATATATATATATGTATATATATAAAACACATATTATCCTCTAATAATATGCACATATGTGTATATACATATTTAATACCTTACATGTGTCATTTTCAGTCATGTCTAACTCTCTGTGACTCCATTTGGGGTTTTCTTGACAAACATACTGGAGTGATTTGCCATTTCCTTTTCCAGCTCATTTTTCAGATGAGGAAACTGAGGCAAACAGGTTTAGGTAACTTGCCCCAGGTCATACAGCTAATAAGTGTGTGAGGCCAGATTTGAACTCAGGAAAAGAAGCTTTCCTAACTTCAGGTCAAGTACTCTATTTGCTATACCACCTAACTGCACTGCTACATACAAATACAAACACACATGTATATATGAATAGCTTTTCATGTGTGTACATATATGAATATATTTTCATGTATATATTTGCATGTGTAGGTACATTCATATATGTCTGTAAAAAAATTCTCTCCTGTAACTAGAACAGAATGATAAGGGTTTTGACCCAGGATGCCAATCTATAGGAGGATGTTTCTTCCTGCCGCTCTCCCTTGGTCTTTACAGTGTTCCAGTTGGCCCATAACATGGAGTACCATGACAGTCCCAGCGCAGTCCTGGATCCTGGATCCCCCCTTCTCCTCTGCACCTCTCCACTCTCCTATGTTCAGTCTCTTGCCCTTGCTGCCCATTATCTGCATCCCCATGTCTCCTCTCGGAGGGGAGGCTCCTGCACCCACCTGTGCAGTGGAATGTCTCTGGACGCCCCCATGACTGAATCTGCCCTGGGTGCCAGAATTCTTGACACGGTCATAGCTCCCTGAGGCTTGCTGTCAGAACTCGCCAGTTGGATGTTTATTTGAAAGAATGAGTCCACACAGAATTTGAAATTCCTCACTAGCAGTCCACACGCATTTGTGAAGTGTTGCTCATGTGCCAGGCACTGAGCTCATCACTGGAAGTCCCAAAAAGGTTTCCTTTCTCACATTGTTTCAGCTAAAGCCTGGTTCCCCAAGGCCAGCCCCGTGGAGGGTATCCAGTTGCCAAAAGACATGAATACAACTAGTTACACTAAGTAAACTGACAAGAGTGATAGACAATGCATTCATCAACTGACAGGGACACACCTTGGGTGTGCCTGAGGCTCAAGGTGTGGCGGAAGGCTTGCACAATCTGAGAAGTGTATTTCTCTGGGCTAGTGAACCTATCTCCATGTATATATTGTAATAGGCTTACATAATGGCCTTTTTAAAGCCACCCTACAATTACTAAAGAACATAAATACACCAAGGAAAATGGACAATGATGTTCCCAAAAGAAATATTTCTTCAGTGACAAGTTTCACAGAGCTTGGGTGAGGTGTGAGAGAAAATGCCCCAGGGATGCTGAAGGTCTTGCAGACTTCCCAGCCCTGTTGTAGTTGCTGGGTGTGCGATTATGGCCTCAACCTCTCAAACCTGAGCTTCCTTGTCTATAAAAATGGGCACAACGATTCATAGGATTACTATGAAGAAAACGTGATGCAAATTTTCAAGTGACAAATAAAAGTGAACTGTCATCACTTAAGCTCTCTGCTAAGAGAGAGAGCTAGAAAGCTAGCCAGGAAAACCTGGATTCAAGTCCTGCCTCTAATATCTGCTGACAGTGGCCCACTTTTCAGTGTTTTAGGCAGCTCCAGAGGCTTTAAATTTCAGAGAAAGTGCAGACCTGGACTGGTACAGGGAATTTCTTTATCCAAAAGTATTTTATGCAAAAGAAATCATAGATCCTATGCCTACCACTTCACTAACATTACGTCTTTGTCACTATTCTCTCCTGTCTAAGTAACTTCTCTACTCCCTCTTTTAATTTCCAACATAAAAAGGTGTGATTCTAAGTAAAGAACAAGATCCTAATTAGTAGAGTTGTTCTCTCATGAAATAATATGTCCCTTGACTGAGGAGTTTAAACAAAAGCTCGATATTCATTCAGGGGCAGCTAGGTAGTTCAGGATAGAGTGTGAGGCCAGAAATTGGGAAAACTCATCTTCTTGAGTTCAAATCCAGCCTCAGACCCTGAACAAGTCACTTAACCCTGTTTGCCTCTGTTCTTCATCAGTAAAATAATCTGGAGAAGGAAATATCAAACCACTCCAAGAACACCCCAAATGGAGTCAAGAAGAGTCAGACATGACTGAAAAAAGAAATTAAAAACAAAGATATTTATCTACCTGTTCAGTTAGATGAGATCTTGGACTAGATGATTACTACCCTAAGTCCTAGGATTCTTTAAATATTTGTGTGTGTGTGTGTTTCTAATTCTCATAAATAAATAAAATGGCAGACTACCAGTATTCCTAATTATTAATTAGTTGAAATATATTCTTCTCAAAGTTATCCACTGGCCAAACCATGAAATAGGCTATTTATTTTTCAGTGGCTGTCGACCTTCATTTTCTGCATCTCTCTCTTTTCTCTCGTTCCCCATACAGCACATTGTCCTCACCAGTCTTCTCCAGGAAGTGCCCCTTCTCTACAATGACTCCCTTCTATCTATCCTATCAAAACTCTAAGTTCCTCAGATTCCTGTTTTCAGTCAGCTTCCGTAGCCATTCATAATCAAATTCAGAAGTGTATATGGTAAGGGTTTCAAAGAGAATATTTCAAAATTAAAAGGATTGGCTCTCTGATGGTGGAATTTCAGGGAAATTGAATGGAGGAGGTAATGTCTCCAATTGTCCTTCCAATGACACCATTTAGATGGCTATCTATTCCACCTACATGTCTGTCAATTCCTAGCTCTTACATATTCTCACATGGAGACTACAATTAATGCTATTGTCATAAACAATAATGAGTGCAGCCATATTGGAGCTCACAAACCCGTTTAAAAATAAAATCCTATTTGATATTTGAAAACACTAAACAATACAGAAACAATTTCTTATTCTATGTTGGGAGAAATATAATCTTGAATATGCAAGAATTATTCTATCTAAAAGCAAACTGTAATTTCGTAGGTCCTTCTAGAAATTTATGTGTGAGTACACTGCAGGCTGAAATAGAAATGGGTTTCTATGAAGTTAGACCACTGTTTAACAAAACAGTGTAATAAGACAAACTTCCACTGAGTGACAAAGTTCTGCCCAACAGAAGCATTTTGCTTCACTAGGAATTTCAATTTACAAAGTTTTCAGTTGGTCCCCTCCGGAAAGGGCTTCTTAAATTTCATTTAATCACATTCATGGGCTCATTTTTGTCTTTTATTTTTTTAATCCTTTATACTTTATGGCAATATTTGATGTTTGGATTTGGGGACTCAAACTGATCAGGGAAAAGGTATTTAAACTGAATTTAAGGCAAGTAAACATCTCAATTTTTTAAAAAAATCTCTTATAAATTTTGTTCACAGTGTTTCTTTTGGAGTAAGGGCTATGCCTCCTTTCATAGAGGTAGGGGACGATCGAAGGTACACTCAAAATGATAGAATATAAAGTGGGAGGGATCTCAGAGGTCCCTTAGTCTAGCTTTTACCTTTCTAGAATTTCTTCCACATTATACTACAAAGCAGTCAGGTAGTACAGTAGACAAAACACTGGTCCAGAAGGAAGGTAATCCTGTCTCAGGGACTTGATAACTTTGTGACCCCCTAGCAAGTTACTTAAACTGTCCACTTCAGTTTTTCCATTTGTAAATTGGGAATAAAGCATCTACTTCCCAGGATTGCTTGATTAGTAAAGTGTTTTATAAAGCCTGAAGTGCTATATAAATGTTAGATACTAATAATCCAAAGAAATGGTTATACAGACCCCACTTGAAGAAAGGGAAATGCTGAGTCTAGAGTCAAAAAGATCTGAGTTCAAATTTGATCTCAGAAATCTGTTAACTGTGTGACCTTGGGCAAGTCACTTAACTTCTCTGTCTCAGTTACCTTTAAGTGGAGATAATAGCCCCTATTTCTCAGAGTTACTGTAAGTTTCAAAAGAGATAACAGTAAAGTATGTGGGGGCAGTGCTTGGCACATAATAGGCATTTATAAATGCTTATTTTCTCTCTATCTCTCTCTCTTTTTTTTTCCTTCCTGCAGCTGCCCTATTCTGCTTTGGGACAACTCTCATTGTCAGGAAGTTTTTTGTTACATTGAGCCAAAATCTCCTTCTATAGAACCTCCATCCATGGTTCTCTTTTTTATTTTCTGAGGCCAATAGAACAAATGTAATCCTTCTTCCATAGTAGAGCCCTTCATATATCTGACAATTGGCATGTCCCCTCCCCTTCCCCTCAGTCTTCCTTTCTTTGGGCTAAAGGACCTCAATTTCTTTCAACCATTCCTTTAAATGGAATAGTTTCTACCGTCTCCCCACCCTATTCCCTTTCCTATGGATAGTATGCAGCTTGTCCATGTCCTGCCTAAAATATATGATACCAAATTAAGTACAATACTGTAAATAGCATCTGACTAAGTCAAAGTGTGGAGGCATTATTCAATTAGGTCAAATGTGTCTGACTTTTTGTGATGCTATTTGGGATTTTCTTGGTAGAGAAACTGAAATGATTTTCTATTTCCTCCTCCAGCTCATTTTACAGATGAGAAAACTGAGATGAGTAGGTTAAGTGACTTGCCCAGGGTCGCATAGCTAGTAAGTGTCTGAGACTCGAATCAAACTCATGATGATGAGTCTTCCTGACCGTAGACCCAGCACTCTATCTACTGTGCTACCTAGCATTATCAGGATACATCACAATGAAGCTTAAGACCCAGGGTCTTCTTTGGCTGTTGATTAACTGTGTCTGTTGTCCTCCAATGAACCCAGTTCTCAAACGTAGGCTTGTAGCATCTGTTCCTCAAGGTTCCCTCTAACACTTCTCCTCCCAGACATCCTCCCAATTTAAGCTTCTTAAAACAAGACTGCAGGCTTGATATATGATGACAGTGTTGTGTGGCAGCCCCAAAAGTTTGCCCAGACTTGAACCACATTAATGGCATTTTAATGTCTAGAGTGAGGAGGAAAATGTTTCCATTCAGCTCCATCTTTGGTAGACACCCTCCACGAATCCCTGGGCAGCTAGGTTGCACAGTAGATGGAGGATTGCTTAACCTGGGCTCACAGAGACCTGAATTCAAATCTAGCTATATGATCCCAGGCAGGACATTGAATTCCTCCTAATTTCATGTTTGCCCATATGACTCCCCTCCTAATGAAGTTTCAGTATCTTCTTATTGCTTTGAGGATAACATAGTAGTGTTTTTGTTTGCTGTTTTAAAGCCTTTCTCAGTCTGCATCCAACCTATCTTTCTGGAATGATTGCTCATGCACTCTACGTTCTATACTAACTAGCCTACCTTCATGGCGAGGTGCCTCTACAAGAAGAGGAAGCATTTATGCAGCACTTACTATGTGCTAAACACTATGATTTGTAAATCTTATCTCTTTTGAGTTTCAAAATCCCTATGGTTGGGGAGCATTTTGTTTTTACATTTCTAGCTCTGACCCTTGGCACAATGCCCAGCCCATGGTAGGTGCTTAATTAATCCTCATTGAATTGAACTGAATGTACTCTTTTTAAACCATGGTTGGTTAATGGTCCTACATGCAAGTGAACTTGGGAAAGTCACATGACTTACACTGGGCTTCATTTTGTTCATCTATAAATGGACGGATAGGTCTAGATGTCCTTTAACGTCCATTTTGGCTGTGAATCCTACCGCCTCCTAGAATCTAAAGTTTTAACTCAGTTGTCTTAATATAAAGATTCATTTTACATAAATACAGCATGGAAGCCTAGTGACTCCAAACTTTTAGGAGTTCAAGCACAGAGGTCCCTTGTAATCTCACACAAAGCATGCCTTTTCTTAGGTAGGACCACATACCCAAGTCCCTACTGCCACTGTAAGCTCAGAATGTTGAAGTTTTCTTTGTTTTTTGAGGGATGCTAATACTATACAGTTATTTATATAACCACAACAAAGGACATCAAAGAGGAGAACACCAGATGATTATTTCTCAATGATGCCAGAAATGATAATCCTTTCATTCTCAAATAACAAAGAGTTGGCTCTTAGTTAGTTATCCTTGGAAAGGACTTTATTATGGAATAAATATTATCCTTGGAAACAATGGGAAGAAACAGTGCACATATCCTGAACTTGCTGCTATTCCTGTCAGTTCTCAAACATAATAAAAGATCCCTTGCACCTTGGCAAGAGTATGAGATCTCAGACTTTGATCAAACCCTACAAATCCAAGCTCTGCCCATTTCTCCACTCCCCTTAACCTAGTTCCATATTGGTCATGGGTTAGCTTCTATCCTTTGCTGGTACATGGTAGCAACAAACAGAGAATGAAACCAAAATAAGGAGATGGAAAACAAGATGAACAGGCTTGTTTTTTCAAATAAACCTCCAAAATAATCAACACATCTCTTCCACACCCAAAAGAAAAAAAAAAGGACTGATGTCAGTTTGGAACATTGCATGATAGAATAATTGATTGTTTGAAATGGAACCATAGTTTGGAAGCAACTGGTTCATTCAGACAGTCAAATAACTGGTCAGAATTGTCAAATGACATGAGTATTTCCATCTCATGAATCCAGTTCCTTGAATAAATGAGAACATATTTGGGAGTCTTGTTGATACCACCATTATTCCTAAAGAAAATTCCCTAAATCCCCCACATTATGGTCACCAACTAATGATGAAAGTTAAATATTAATGAAAGTGACTGATGGAAATTCATTCTCCCTATTCAAAGCATCTTCAGTTATTTAAATTTGCTTAAATGTATAGAGTCAAATAAAAACGAAAAAATCTTCACTTACAATTTTATTGCTTTGTTCTAGAATATATCTTTTCAGGAAAAAAATTCCAGTTTTATTTGGGTAGTTTTCAGAAGAATATAGATCTACATCTAGATGGGATTTTAAATATCATTAAATCCAACTCTTCTATTTTATAGAAGGGAAATCTGAGGCCCAGTGAGGTTAAATAACTTATGAGAAGCTACACAGGCAATAAGTAGCTGAATAGAGACTCAACCCCAAGTCCTGTGACTTCAGACATAGGACCTTTCCTCCCATTCCATATTGCTTTTAGTTGATAAATAGAAAAACCCAAACAAATGGTAGTTCAAGATGTATTTTTCCTAATTTGTTCCATAAAATTAATTAAACATCTTAAATATAAATTTAATCCCAAAATTCACAGGACTACCTTCTGATTCATATGTTAAAATGATTTAGAGGAAATGGCCTTAATATGCAATCTGAACTTAGGTTGGTTTAAAAAAAAACTCTATTTCAATATAATTTGCTCCCTTTATAATCCTCTGTATTGTATTTCATATCTATGAAAGTACGATTTTTGAGAATAGACTTCTCCAGAATACCAAAGGGGTCTAAGACCAAACAAAGGCAAAAAATCCCTCCCTAACCTTAAAAATTGTTAAAATGTTCAATTAAAATCTTTTCATTTCCTTTTAAAAAGCCTCATAATTGCTGTTTGATTTCCCACCAGATTCTCCCCTACATTTCTATTCTCAAAATATTAGTAATGTGAGTAAAGACCCATAATGAAAATGAAACCCCATTTTCCACAAAAATGATCACAGGAAAAGTTACCTACCTTTGAGACTGAGGAACTATTGGCTTGACAGCTAAGTTTCTCTCAGGCTTACTTCAGTTTACTTGCTGGGATGACTGACTGGTTTTATACAGCTCTTGCCACTCCCAAACTGCTTTCCCATTTTTTTTCCCTTTATCATTCAGAGTGATTCAACATTTTACTCAGGAGGTCATCAGTAGAGTAGTAATACTTATCTGTAGAGTAGCAGAAACTGAGAGTTATTGGGAAAGTGACATCATGCAGAAACTTTGAAGTTTGGCAATAACTATAAAAATTAATCAAAAGGAGCTGGAACTGGTCAGGATCTCCCTAACTGACCAAAGTTGAAGCTTTTTCATTTTAGGGAAGCCCTTTCAACATTCTCCTCCCTTATCAGAAAGACACTACAGTGACCATGTGTGGTTATTCGTCCTTAGAAATAATGAGCTCATTTATCTCTTCCTTGGTGGGGGGGACCTTAACCACCCTTCTGACATGGAAATAGGTGAGCCAATGTTTCTTTTCTTTTCTTGAGGTTCTATTTATGTGAAATTGCCACAGATCCAACTAAAGTTATTTTAATTCATAATTTTATCTTAAACTTAATTTATATCTTCTTAACCAGAAAAATATGTCTAAGGCCAGGCAGTAGTTAAGTGATGTTGTTCAGAGGCCTCTCAAAGAAATCAACCTTGAAAGCTTTTTCTTTTTCTTCACTGAAGCCTAGACTTAAATGACTAATAATCTGTGCTATTCAAGAGCTAATCCATAGATAAATAGTTAGATAACTTGAAGAAAAAGTTGTGAAACTTCACATTAACTATTTATTAACAACTCAAAATTTAACTCACACCATTCCTTGGATATATGCTCAAGTATCCTTTATCCCTTAAGATATTTTGAAGCAAATAAAAACTAGCCAGGTATGGTGAAAATAGGGCAGCCACAATACAATGATTCAGGACAATTCTAAGGGACTTATGAAAAAGAACAGTATCCACGTTTAGAGAAAGAACTGTGGGAGTAGAAATGTTGATGAAAACATATGATTTATTACTTGTTTGTTTGGGTATATGATTTGGGGGTTTGTTTTTTATTATTTTTGTTTTATTTGGGGTTTTTTGTTTATTATTTATTTTTTTATTTGTATTTGTTTATTGTTATTTGTATTATTTGTTTATTATTGATTGTTTATAAGATTATTTACTTACAAAAATGAATAATAGGGAAATAAGTTTTGCATGATAATACATGTATAACCCAGATTTAGTTGTTTGTCAGCTCCAGGAAGGGGGAAAGAACAAGGAGGGAGACACCATGAATCATATAAATTTGGAAAACTTAAGTGGAAATTTGTTATTAAAATAAAATAAAATAAAATGGGGGAGTTAAGTGGTGTAGTGGATAGAGCAGCCTCAAACATTAACTAGCTATATGATCCTGGTCAAGTCACAACCATATTTGCCTCTTTTGCTCATTTGTCAAATGGGTTGGACAAAGAAATGGCCAACTATTCTAGTATCTTTACTAATAAAAGACCCCAGATGGGGGTCATGGAGTCAGATATGACTGAAACAAATGAACAACAATATGGCTAAAATACACCAGTAAACTAGAATTTCTCCTTGCCTAGGAACACAATTGTTTGGATAGTTTAGTTGGGCTCACCTTTATTCCACAGACCAGATTTCTTTTATCTTCACTAAAAGATGGACAGGATTGATCTTGTCAGAACAGAAAGGACATATCAAAATCCAAGAAGCAGAGCGACAAATGAGCATGGAAGACTTGAGACAAAATGTACACCAGTTTGATGTTGAGCAGTAAAGAGCAATTAAGGCTACATATGGGGTGCAAGGCTAGGTTCAGAGGCCCATGAATACCACAGAGAATTTAGTGTTTGGAGTGACCCTCTTGAATTGAACAAAAGCATGTCCTCATGGAAGTGGGGTTTTAGGGAAATTAATCTAGCAAATTCCTTAAGGGAAATTTTTGGGATCTTCTTTTTCTTCTTCTTCATACTCTTTAACTGGAAAAGTGGCTTATACACATTAAGTACTTTAAAATATTTGTTGATTAAATTAATAAATTCAATTCAATTTTATTACAGCATTAAACATCTACTATGTGCAGTGCATTGTGCTAGGTAGAACCTAAAGTTGGAAAGAAAAAAATAATAGTTCCTGTACCCAAAGATCTTCCATTTTGTCGGCGGATTCACATGTACACTGATGAGTAAAATAAGAGTGTTTGTTAGAAAATGGAGCATAAATTGGGGGAGGGAGAACTGCAGATCAGAAAAGGTCTCCACAGAGAAAGAGATCCCCAACAATAGCCTTGAAGGAAGATAAGGATTCTGAGAGGGAAAAAAAAATGAAGAAAAAGTTCATTATAAAAATATAGGTCAGCTTGTGTGAAGGATGTGGAATGCTGAGGTCATGGAAAAGCTTCGCTGGAATGTCAAATGTATGAAGGGGAGTAATGTGAGATAAAGCTGAAAAAGCAGGTTGAAACCAGATTATTTTGTCCAGTCATTTCAAACTCTTCATTGCCTCATTTGGAGTTTTCTTGGCAAAGACATTGAAATGGTTTGTCATTTCCTTCTCCAGCTCATTTGACAGATGAGGAAACTGAGGTAAACAGTATTAAGTGACTTGTACAGGGGTCACATAGTTAGTAAGTTCCTGAGGCCAGATTTATACTCATGAAGATGAGTCTACCTGACTCCAGATCTGGCACTCTACTGTGCCAACCAACTGACTTTTAAGCCAGATTATAGAGGGTCTCAAATGCCCTGGTGGAGAATTTATATTTCCTCCACTAAAGTGTTTTTATCAGAGGAATGATGGAAAGCATTTCTTGGTTTTGAAGGTATTTTTTTAAGGGGGGCAGTGCTTTTTTGTTCTTTTGCTTTTTGGCAACTCTGTGGAAAGTGGATTAGAGATAGGTAACCTGGACAAAGGGAAAATAATTAGGAAATTATTATAATAGTTCAGCCAAGAAGTGAGGGAAACCTAATCCAATTTGGCATTTATCTGAGTAGATAAAATGGTGTTTTAAAGAGGCATAATTGGAAGAATTTGTCAGGTGACTGGATATGGGGGGGGTGAAGGAGAGAGAAGAGTCACAGTTGACTCTGAGGTCATTAACCTGGGTGACTTGGAGAATAGTGGGACACTCGACAGAAATGAGAAGTTTGGAGAGTTGTGGTTTTAGGAGGAAAACTGATATGCTTTGTTTTAGATATATGTTGAGTTTGCAGATGAGATATACTCATGGAATGTGCAATTGGAGCTAATTTATAGGCAGTTTGCCATCGAAGGATTGGAATTCAGGAGAGAGATTAAGGTTCAATACCTAGATTTGAGAGAGATCTGCATAGAATGATACTTGAACCCTTTGGAACAAATCAGTTCACCAAAGGAGAGAACATGGAGAAGGAATAAATAGAACTTAGAGAGTAGCCACAGAGGACACTTACTTTTAGGGGATAGTGATTGATAAAACACTAACAAAGGAAACTGAGGAGTCATCTGACACTTAAGAAGAAAGAACATTGTTATGGAAAATAAGTAAGCTATCCAGGAGACAGAGATGGTTAGCAGTGTGAAAAACTGAAGAAAGTCCTAGGAGAATGAGGGCCGGGAAAAGGCCAATGAATTTAAGAACGGCAAGAACAATGATGCCCCTTAAGACTTTCAATTAGACTAGTAAAATTGAAAACTAGATTGTAAGGGTTGAAGAATGGATGGGAAAGATGTAGAGTCAGCATGTTTTCTTTTCAAAGAGTTGGATAATATGAGAGCAGAATTATAAAAAAAAAATGAGGGGCCGGAAAGATCACATAAAATTTTTTTTAATGTAAAAATATGCTTTGGTGGCACCGTGAATAGAGTCCTCAGCCTGGAGTCAGAAAGATCTGAATTCAAATGTGACCTCAGACACTTAGCTGTGTGACTTTGGGCAAGTTACTTAACCTTATTTGACTCAGATCTCTCATTTGTTAAACATGCTGAAGAAAGATATGGTAAACTACTCCAGTATCTCTGCCAAGAAAACCCCAAATGGAATCAGGGAGAGTCAGATAGGACTGAAAAAAGGACCTGGCAAAAACCAAAAGCTGAAAGTCAAAAGAAGTGAAAACAGAAAAATCAAATTATTATGGAGAAGGTTTTTCAGAGAGCACTCTGCCTCTTAGAAGAGTCTGAAATTTGTATAGCTCATTATGAAAAGACTAGTAGAAACAATGAACTAGGGCATAGATGGCCATTATGTTCAGTCACCCATCTGCCTAAGACCCAAAAAGGATCTGGAAATTGAAACTGATGGACCATTCACTATAAGTAAAGATAGAGTACCTCATGGAGGGAACTTTTAATGATCCAGAAAGACTTGTCAAAGATGAGAAGATAGACTTTTCACCTGCCTAGAGGTGACAACGCTTGTGAGTTTTGTCCATAAAGTCCAAAAGAGGAGAAATATCTCTCGATTCTAAAGTAAAAGTCACGTTTTTGCTGAAAGAACATCATAGAACTGCAGTTTAAGCAGAGGAGAACAGTTATCAGCCAGATAAGTCAAAGGCTGAAATGAAAAAAGATATCCCTTTGAAGATCAGGTCCAGGGAGCCCAGGGGAGTCAGGCCGCCCAGCAGAGAAGCCATGCACTGTGAAGACTCCAGCAAATGAGTGACTTGTCCAGCCCAGTGTGACTGCAGCTGCCTGGTGGTAGAACAATCCTCTCGTCCCAATGTTATAGCAGTCCAATGGTGAATGACCTGCCCACTGCAGCCCAGTAAGGAGCCAGTTCCTCAGCTGAGTTACTAGCTTGTTCAACCCTAGGAGCTGATTAACTGAACTGTCCAGCTGGGATGCCATACTCTATAAGTAATGAGATTAGCTGAACAGCAGAGTGACTTGGCCATAATGGATACCATGACCTGAAGAAAAAAAGAATATCCAGAATAGCAATGTGGAACATTTTTTAATTAAAAAAAAAAATAAAGGGCACAGTGACCCTGCAGTTGTGAAGTTCTGACTCACCTTAAATGTGCATCTTCTCTACAGATGTGCTTTACTACTTTTGAAATTTGTGCTGAGTCAAGTCTGAGTGATCCCACTGTCTATAAAATCTCCTTATTTGTATTCTCCAGATTCCTTGGATCTACTTGGGAAATACCATTAAATATTATCAACCCTGTGAAAGAAGTTGCTAAATCATGAGAAATTCTAAAATAATAAATTGGCTTCCTGAAAAATTGGAATCCTTTCTCCCTTCACAAACACCACCAAAATGTGTGTGGGAACACTCACAATTTACTTATAGTAGTGATTTATATGATAATTTGTGGTTATGGAACTATACCTAGAATAATATGTATTGAAGTGACAACTTGAGCCAACTTGATCCCAACAGATTCCAGTTTTAATGGTTTATTTTTGCCGTTTGTCTTAAGAAATGCATATCTGTTGGTCTGGAGTTCTACAGTAAGCAGGCAAGAGGTTTTTATTGTTATTTTTTCTGTGGTCAGGGAGTGTTTGAGTGAACTATCACATATGTAATATCTATATGGAATTCCAAAATGTGTTTTTGAAGTATCTATGTGATAAAATTGAGACAGAAGTACTCGTTTTCCAAATCAAGACCTCATGGATTCTTTTCAGAAACAGTTTTAGAGTCAAAAACACTGAATGGGTTTTAACCACATGAACTAATAACTGAAAGACTAATCTGATTAGATTTTGTCATGGCTTGCTAAATTATGCAAAGTCTCATGACTAGCAGGACTTAGCAGCAAGTAACCAGAAGTCTGGAAATGATTGAGGAAATGCTTCAACACACCTTCCCTCATCTATATACAGAGATGCACAGGAAATGCTTATGACATATCTGGAGATCATGGATGCTGCAAAAGGACTCGATACCTCTAAACTACTGTTATATTGGGTTTCTTTCTTCACCTATTTATGGCTTTGCCTGTTGTTTTCCCTATGCATGTTATAGCCCAATTATCTCTTCTATAATCTACTTATCATTTCCATCTGGACTGATGCCAATCAGTAGGAACCAATGAATGCCCTTCTGTATAGCATGTTTGCTGGTCATGGTTTGCCTACCATATTTATGCATAGGCCTTTCTTGTAGAC
The DNA here is from genome assembly GCF_027887165.1 of Monodelphis domestica. Taxonomy (NCBI): domain Eukaryota; kingdom Metazoa; phylum Chordata; class Mammalia; order Didelphimorphia; family Didelphidae; genus Monodelphis; species Monodelphis domestica. The sequence goes on from NC_077229.1 coordinate 344,161,314, forward strand.
TTTAGCTGCCTTTCTTGTCAAATTAACTCTTCATGGAAGAAAACTGTGATAAAAAAAGGAGGTGAAAGTCAGCATCCTACCATTTGAAAACCCACAGAGTGATTATCTTGAATCAGCCATCTGTGAACAACAGATACATTTTGGGATGTGAAACTTGTCAGTGGCTAAAGAATCTCTTTGTGGGATTTCTATTGTGCATACCCATAGGTAGGGATTGTGGGATGTTTGTGTTTACAGTGCCTCCCTTGGTGTAAAGAACTCATTCACAAGACAGCTCTTTCATTTACAGGCAACCAAGATTAGGATTAAATAGTGGAGGAGAGAGCTGATCTAGTGGTGCTGTACCCTGAGTGTGATTACAACCAGAGGGGAATTATGGAAATTTGTGCTGAGTCAGTTCCAGTAACCCCACTGTTTCCAGTCCCATTATGAGCTAGGATGTATGTAGAGAAAAGAAGTAAATAATTTGATCCCAACCCCATATGCTTTGTAATACCTGGTAGGGGCAAATGGCCCTATGTGCCATCATTCTATCTCCTTATCTTTAATCTTATTTTCCTATGTTGCATCAGTAAGGGAGGAGCTGAGAGCCCTTGATCCATCCTTTTCCAGAAATTTACACCTATTAGGATTGTCTTTTCCTTATTATAGCCACAATTTGAATGTGGAGTCCAGCTTCTCTAAATGTTATCATGTTGCTTAGAGATACTCAATAAACTTAATTTTCTCTGCCTGACTTTGCTTTCTTATTGATGGCAAGACTTGAACAAAAATTCCTCCCTCCCTCCCTTCCTCCCTTCCTCCCTTCCTCCCTTCCTTCCTTCCTTCCTTCCTTCCTTCCTTCCTTCCTTCCTTCCTTCCTTCCTTCCTTCCTTCCTTCCTTCCTTCCTTCCTTCCTTCCTTCCTTCCTTCCTTCCTTCCTTCCTTCCTTCCTTCCTTCCTTCCTTCCTTCCTTCCTTTCCCCTACCTTCTACTGATGAGCGTGCGCCTTAACCCGCAGTTCATTTCATCCCGCAGAGCCAGTTCTCCTTACCAAAAGTGGTCCACTAGGCACTCGCATTCCACACTCCAAGCAAGTGAGCCGGGTTTCTTACCCTTTTAAACTTTGACAATAGTTTGAGATCTTTTCGGCCCCAAGACCTCCAATCATTTGCTTGACCTGATAAAACTGCGTGGCGGCAGGTGCCAGGGGAACACCACCCCCGAGAGGGAGGGGGGAGCTCCCTGCCCTACCCGACGACCACTGCTAGAGCTCCAGCTATCGGGAGGGAAACTTCGGAGGGAACCAGCTCCTAGATAGTTTGATTAATCTTTCGCCCTTACACCCAGGTTGGAAAACCGATTTGCACGTCAAGACCGCTATGGACCTCCACCAGAGTTTCCTCTATCTTCGCCCTGCCCAGGCATAGTTCATCATGTTTTGGGTCCTAACACACACGCTCATGCTCCACTTCCCCGGCAGGACAGGCAAGACGGGCAGGTGGTGCACCCTCAGTAGGACAGGGAAGAAGGACCAAGGCCTCAGGATCCCACCACGGCCAGCAATTGCCGGCCTTCACCTTCAATTGAGTATTGGTTCCAAGGCAGAAGAGTGGTAATGACTAGGTAATGGGGATTAAGTGACTTGTCCAAAGACATATGAGATCGTGTTTGAACACAGGACCAACAATCTCTGAGCCTGGCTCTCTATCCATGTAATCACCTAGCTGCCCCCTAGTTTTTCTTTTAATACTACCTTTGTACTATATATGAGTATCTACTCATTCCCCTTCCATGAACTCTGTGTGTATTTATGTGGACACATACCTCAGGTTTAGGAGTGAAAGAAAGGTTTTATAACTACTATTTTTGCTCTGTGGTTGGAGTAAACATCTTTTCTAAATAGCAGCTAGATAGATCAATGGATTGAGAGCCAGGCCTGGAGATGAGAGGTCATGGGTTCAAATGTGCCCTCAGAATCTTCCTGACTGTATGACTCTGGACAAGTCATTTAACCCCCATTGCCTAGCTCTTACCACTCTTCTGCTTTGGAACCAATACACACCACTGATTCTAAGACATATGGTAAGGGTTTTAAAAATAAAATAAGATAAAAAACCAAAGGAGGAAGGGGAAGTAGCCTAGTGGGAATTTGTGTCCTACAGTGTTAGGGAGGAGAACTACCCATAAGATTATTCCTAAAACCCTGGAACTAGTAACAACCACTCTTCTAGGGATCCAGCCTGCCAGTGCCATTGTGGTTTGAAGGGACAAGCCCCTTGGGTGTGCTAAATTAAAGATAAGAAAGATCAAAGTATTTTTGTAGGCAGTACAGAAGAAAATAATAAAATAATAGAATGAGAACAAATGAAATCCAGGGAATGAATCATCAATGGAAAATCTAGAGGTAGCTGAGGAGGGAATAAGATCAAGGACTTCAGTAATGCAGTAGGATAACAATTTAATGTGGCCATTAGAAAAGATGGAATGTCCTTATTACAAAGTACTCCTTGTCTTTATAAAACAAATAAGGTGAGATGTGTTGTCACAAGACTATTAGGTGTAATATTTTATGGAAAGTTTCCTGACTTCCAGAGGGCTATGAAGTAATTCTGTATCTATAGTCACTGGTAATTGTCTGTTGAATGAATAATTGCATTAATTATTTATATAAAGGAACGACTTTGATTTCTGAATTTTCTGCTGCCTAGGAGCACAGTATCTGAATTCTCTGTTACCTAGGTTCCATAGTGAATATAGTACTAGACAAAAAGTCAAGAGTTCCGTGTTAGAATCCCCAGCACTATTGATCTGTATGGACATAATCGAATCATTCCAATTCTCAAAGGCTCAGTTTCCTCATCCATAAAGTAGGGACCAATACTGGTTCCACTTATCTCTTAGCTTTGTTATGACAAGTGATTTTTCTTGGTCTACATCTCTGTTCATGCTCCCTATATGAAGATGTACCACAAAGTTCTCTCAGGCCTAGTTTTTTCCTGATGTCTAATAACATTTAAAGAAATAGGAGAGGTCAGAAAAAGTTGGTGTGGAAGAAAAACAATAGTTCTAATTATGACACATTTATTTTGATGTGATATCTATGGGATATCTAGTTTGATTTGTCCAATAAGCAGTGGAATGTACATTATTAGAAAGTAGGAAAGAGACTAGAGGTGAATATCTGGGAGATATCAATGTAGAGATGATAATTAAAATTATGGGAGTTTACAAGTTCACCATATGATAAAGTATAGGAAGAAGAGAAGGTCTTAGAGAATTTTGAGGCACATCACAATATAAGGAACATGATGATAAAACAGAGATGTAGGCTAGGAAGGAAACTGTCAGGAAGGTTAAGAGATGAACTATAGAAGGAGCAGTGTCAGGATTTAGAAAAAACACAACTTGATTTTGCAAGAATCTAGGAAGAAGATTGAGAAAATCATTTCAGACTAATCTCAAAATTCATTTTTTGCATCACTTTGGGGCATGTCAAGGCATTGGACATATTTTCGGTCCAGGGTCTTGTTCATGCTCAGCACTTGCCTATAGCATGATATCCTGCAAACATTTTGAATGCTGCTGGACAAGAACTTCCCTATTGATTCATTTCATGCGTGGTAGTTAGAGAATGCTCAGAAAATGTTGTAGCAATCCCTGGCGAGTGAAATCAGAAGTCCCCTGCATCAGCATTTGCATCATCATTGAAATAATCCAGACATAATTCACTTATCTGTGGCCCGATAACCACATCCTGCCTTTGTTGCCTGTAAGGAAATCATTTTATTTTTCTTCCAAGTTTTCTACTGTCAAAAGAAAGATCTTGGCAGCAGAATGCCTACAGTCTTTTGGAAATAGGTTTTTCAAAATAGTTATTTATTAAGTAGGCTCTGTGTTTAGCCCTGGATACACAAGAAATGTAAAAGAGCCTTTGCTTTCAAAAAGCTCATAATCTAAAGTGTGTGATGATCCATAAACAGCTATGTCCATAGAATCTGTAGATAATATAAACTAGAGATAACCAAGAGATGGAAGGTACTAGAATTAAGAAAGATCAAGTCATTTCCCAATTGATGGACATCTCCTCAATTTCCAATTCTTTGCCACCATGAAAAGAGCTACTATAAATGTTTGTGAAAATAGATTCTTTTCCTTTTCCATTTTTTTTGGCGTGTCATAGGAATATATATGTAGTAGTGGTGTTATAGGATCAAAGGGAATGGTTAGATGAGTTTATAATTTCATCAACAATGTATCATTGTCCCAATTTTTCCACATCCTCTCCAATATTTATCACTTTCTTTTTCTGTCAAATTAGCCAATCTTATACATGTGAGGTAGCACCTCAGGGTTGTTTTAATGTGCATTTCTCTAATAAATGTGATTTAGAACATTTTTTCATATGATTGTAGATAGTTAAAAAGAAAAGACTTCCTGTAGGAGGTTGGATTGAAGAACTGAAGAAATCCAGGGGCAAATGAAGCAATGAGAGCTCAGAACTTTTGGAACACAGAAATCATCAGGGGAGGGGAGAGACTGTTCCAATGGAAGCTTGAGGGAGAGGCAGTTAGAGGCTCCAGCTGCCTGGGAATTCACTTGACTGTTTCTGCCTGAAGGTGGATGACAGACCCCCTTCATCTTCTCTCTGGCCATTACTTTTTACTTATACTGTGAGCTGAAGAGATATTTAGTTTTTGCCCAAAAGAGACTTGTTAACAGTGCTGTTATTATCTACCCTTAGGGGGAAGATATTTTTGTTTTCTGAAGTGACTATTTCAAAGCCATCAATCAACAGGATAATTTAGAATTAGTGAGACCCTAATTTCCCTCTTTCCCCAGCCTCATCTTATCTCCTTCTCCCCAAAGAATAAAAGATCCTTTAGTTAAAGACTAGCTTTGTAGGATTGGTTATTAGTGGGAAATTTTACAATTTATCATCTATGAGAAAATCTCCATCAAGACAGTTGGGAAGGAAGAAACAGGAAATAGTATAGAGGAGGGGCTCAAGATTCAGTCTCTTTCTTTTGCTTACTTCCTGGTGCAGCATCTCTAAATTTTCCCCATTATAATTCACCAAGTTTTCATCTCTAGTACACAGGGTAGCCAAGCAGAAGAGGTAGGGATGGAGAGAATTCCAGGCTTCCAGCATTTCATACTTTATCTTGTCCTTCAATTTATTCAGTGTTATTTGTGAACATGTATTTTCTACTTTACTAGACTATGAAGTCATTCATTCTTCTGTCCCCTACACCCTATGGCACAGTGCAGGGCTTTAATAAATGCTTGCTGAAAGGTTCAATAAATTATTTATAATTTCAAAATGGAAGAATTATTATTTTAATTAATAGAATAAAGGAATTAATTATTTATTTTCAAATGGTGTTTTTTTTTTTCACTCCAGAAATATAACATGGTATTTTAGGGGTGAACAAAAGGACATTAGGAAAATATTTCCCTCGTATGCTCAATGAATGATACCCTCAAAAGTTATTTTCCTGGGGGACATTATAAGACAAGATGTTAATATCTCTGGACTATGTGGCATGTTGGGTCAGATCCAGTATAAGGTGTAAACTACTGATCTTGAAGGTCTTTGGCAGAACAAACTTCTATAGAGAAGGCAGAAGGCAGTATTGTGTCTCTGAAAGAGTGAGAGGTGGAAGAAAGGCAGGATAGTCATACAAGAAGATGTGGTTCTGATTGAATTTATTTTCCACTAGAATTTTGCCACAGAATAATCCTAGCTCTGTAAAAGTTTGCAAGTGAAAAAAATGGCATTATCAGGGAGTGTCAAAACTCAGCTGTGTAGTATTTATCTTGTTGTCAAGTCAAAACACTAACAGATCCCACACCTTTTCTGGAGGGATAAGGATTCAGTATTCTATGATTCAGGTTTGGGGGAAAGCCTACGGCATTCGCACTTAATGCCAAAAACTCACTCTGAGAAACCTGCATGTTTCCAGTGACATCAGATTCTGGTGAGTCATGGAATTCAGTCTATATATAGCCTACATAATCTCTAGGCGTCTTTAGCTCAACTCCCACTCTCACTGGCAGGTCAGGCCCTCAGAACTTAGCCAAGCTATTTCTCTTCCCTCAGAATTTGAGGGGTAAATTTAAGGCGTTGGAGGGTGATTCATTTGGATCAATTCTTCTAGTGCTGGAGCCCTCCTTATGGTGTGTTCTTTCCCTCCTCCAAACCGTATAGGTGGTGATCCAGTGAATAGCAGCCCAATTATCAATTTAACCAATGAACACAACTAGTAGAGAGAAAGATAAAGAATAGAAGTACAAACACATCTCCCTGAGCCAGGGATACAATTCTCTGACACTGGGGAGGGTGAATTCAAAACTAAAGTAGCCACTAAAAATCCAGCAAATTCATTTCTGAAAGCATGAAGAAGTTGTGAAGAGATAAAAGCTACAGCACCTCAAATACTGCTAGACTATCTTCTGTAGGTCACAACTCAGAGCTTTGCTGGTACTTTCTCTGACTTGGCTGCCAAAAAATTCTAGTATAGACTTCTAAGGCAGGTAGGTGGCACAGAGGATAGAGCTCTGGGTCTGGAGGCAGGAACACCTGAGTTCAAATCTGGTCTCAGATACTTACTAGCTGTGTAACTCTGGGCTAGTCACCTAACCCTGTTTGCCTCAGTTTCCTCATTTGTAAAATGAGTTAGGGAAGGAAATGACAAACCAACCCTGTATCTTTGCCAAGAATACCCCAAGTAGAGTCACAGAGAGTTGGACACAGCTCAAATAAAAGGTGGCTCTATTATAGAGACAGACTGATTTAGGAGGCCATGTGCTCACATACTTCATGGAAGCTCCTAATGAAAGAGGATCCTTTCCCCATCTCCAGGTTTATAGAAGTTTATCCTCTTCACTCAGACTCAACCCTGGAGGAAATGGAGCTCCATTTGGCCAGTTAGTAATTTTTGTTTGCTCATCTAGTTTTAGCTTAACATCCAAATAAATGGCTCCTCTTTGCTACCCAATAAGCACAGAGGAAGCAGTCATAGAATATCTTCACATGCTCCAAAGTGGACAGCAATGCCCTCCATTGTGCCTGTCTGGAAGAAGGCTCACCTCCATATGGGGAATGCATCAGGCAGAACATATTATCCTTGCTCTAAAGGATTGGGTTCTCATTGAATAGTTCTTCTTTACCAATGCACCAAGTGGATTTATCTGCTTATTAGACAAACCTTTTCTCTCAAGTCTAATAAAAGAATGCTAATTTCATAGGAACTCAGTTGCCTCTACCTGCCAACTGTCAACTGTCCATCATATCTTTTGAATTCTCTACAACTTAAAAATCACAATTCATTTTTTTTCCTATAGCCTAGTATGATCTCACAATGTGCTTGAAAGTGCTTGGTGAGAATGACTCTGGAGAACACAATGAATTTTATTGTTAATTCTTATTTATTATTTTATATTATATTTTATTAAAATAAAATTTATTATTAATTAATTATCCATAAAAACATCCTGTAAAGCAAAATACCTAGCAAAAATAGTTATAAGGAGCAGTTAGGTGACTCAGTGGATAAAAAGCTAGGCCTAGGGATGGGAAGTGCTAGGTTCAAATCTGGCCTCAGACTCTTCCTGGCTATGTTATCCTGGGCAAGTCACACCACCAGCTGCCTGGCCCTTACTATTCTTTTGTCTTGGAACAGAAATTTAGAGTTTTTAGAAAAAAAAGTAGTTATAGAACTCTCTCCAGAGCCCAATACAAATTAACTTTGAATTATCCAGTTTAGAGGTGATTCATACCTTGCATCCTTTCCACTGAGACAGTTGATAAATCCCCTTTCAGATTATATATGTATTGATACAAACATGCCTAGATTCTTTTTTGTTTGTTTAATTAATTTAGAAAATGTTTCTATAGTAACATGAATGATGTTCTTTTCCTCACCTCCTCCCACCCTCATCTCCCCGTAGCCAAGGAGCAACTCCACTGGGTTTTATATGTGCCATTGATCAAGACCTATTTCCATATTATTGATATTTGCACTAGGGTGATCATTTAGAGTCTATCTCCCGAATCATATCCCCATCGACCCATTTGATCAAGAAGTTGTTTTTCTTCTGTGTTTCTACTCCCACAGTTCTTCCTCTGAATGTGGATAGCATTCTTTCTCATAAGTCCTTCAGAATATTTCTGGATCATTGCATTGATGCTAGTAGAGAAGGCCATTACATTCGATTGTACCACAGTATATCTGTCTCTGTCTACAATGTTCTCCTGGTTCTGCTCCTTTCACTCTGCATCAATTCCTGGAGGTTGCTCCAGTTCCCATGGAATTCCTCCACTTTATTATTCCTTTGAGCATAATAAATAGTTTTCCATCACCAACATATACCACAATTTGTTCCACCATTCCCCAATCCAAGGGCATCCCCTCATTTTCCAATTTTTGGCTACCACAAAGAGCGCAGTTATGAATATTTTTGTACATGTCTTTTTCCTTATTATCTCTTTGGGGTACAAACCCAGCAGTGCTATGGCTGGATCAAAGGGCAGACAGTCTTTTATCGCCCTTTGGGCATAGTTCCAAATTGCCCTCCAGAATGGTTAGATCAATTCACAACCCCACCAGCAATGAATTAATGTCCTTATTTTGCCACATGCCCTCCAGCATTCATTACTTTCCTTTGCTGTCATATTAGCCAATCTGTTAAGTGTGAGGTGATACCTCAGAGTTGTTTTGATGTGCATTTCTCTGATTATATGAGATTTAGAACACTTTTTCATGGGCTTATTGATAATTTTGATTCTTTTATCTGAAAATTGCCTATTCATGTCCCTTGCCCACCTATCAATTGGGGAATGGCTTGATTTAGATCCTTATAAATTTGAGTAACTAGACTTTTGTCAGAGGTTTTTGTTATAAATATTTTTCCCAATTTGTTGCTTCCCTTCTAATTTTGGTTGTATTGGTGTTTGTATAAAACCTTTTTAATTTAATATATTCAAAATTATTCATTTTATATTGTAATTTTCTCTATCTCTTGCTTGGTCTTAAGATCTTTCTTTTCCCAAAGACATGACAGGTAAACTATTCTGTATTCACCTAATTTACTTATAGTTTCCTTCTTTATATTTAAGTCATTCACCCATTCTGAATTTATCTACACAGTATTGATTCTAAAATGGAAAGTAAGGATTTAAAAAGGTGGGGGGGGCAGCTAGATAGCTCAGTGGCCTAGAGATGGGAGGTCCTAGGTTCAAATCTGACCTCAGACACTTCCCAGCTGTGTGACCCTGAGCAAGTCACTTAATACCCATTGCCTAGCTCTTACCACTCTTCTACCTTGGAACCAATAAATAGTATTGATTCCAAGGCAGAAGGTAAGGGTTTAAAAAAAATAGATGTTGATCTAAACCTAATCTCTCCCATACTGTTTTCCAATTTTCCCAGCAGTTTTTGTCAAATAGTGAGTTTTTGTCCCCAAAGCTGGGATTCTGGGGTTTATCATACACTATCATGCTGAGGTCATTTAGCCCAAGTCTATTCCACTGATCCTTCTTTCTGTCTCTTAGCTGATACCATATTGTTTTGATGACTACTTCACATGCCTAGATTCTTGAAGCCATTGAGGTATGTGGATGACTCCTTTTCTATATATTATGGTTTTATATTTAACTCTAAGAATTCTGAGTATCTTTGAGCCAAATACCAACTAGATCTATTAAACTGGTCTGTTATAACTTTTAATCTACTATGAAACAGCTATAAATTGTATAATAAGTAGAACGAAGGAATCCACAATTAATCAGGGATTAAGGTAAGGGGGGAAGATAGTTAGTAAAATGGGAGGAAATTAGGGGAAATATTCCCCTGATAATAACTTGTAACAGACTACTTGGCTGGGTAAGAAGATATGTTCTTGAAAAGGAGGTGAAGGAAGAGGGAGCACATACAGAACCAAAGACAAGAATTTTATTTATTGAACAATTTTGTTTTACCCAGTCCCCAAACATTATGCCCACCAAAACAAACTCAAATGATGAATACTACCATCTCAAGACTGCATATGCAGCCAGGTGGGAAGTCAGCAGAGTTAAATGCAAAGTGGGTGAATGAACAAGCCTGCCAACTCTCACTGCTCACAGCTATTAGCTTGTTTCCTTGTTAAGTCTCTCTCTATCTCTGTCTCTCAGGTTCATAAGAAATCTGAAACATATGACTATCTCAGAGATCACTAGCATTGAAGAAATTCTCTCTCTAATAATGTCCTCACTTCCATCTTTAATGTGAGCTAAGGAATTTTAGCAAGAAAAGCAAGAAAATTCCTTCTAACGTCAAAAGAAACTCGGGGACCTCTGAATAATGAGCACATGCCAGAGTGCAGACACTCCCAGGCTCTCAAAGCCTCTATGATAATGAATTAAATAAATCATGAACTTCAGAGGCTGGGAAATACTTTCATGGGAGGTATCCATAGCACAAAAGTAAACCATAGTTTCAATAAGGGCAATGACTCTCCTTTTTTTTTTTCAGAGAAGCCCAACCCAGGAGTTTTGTAAAAAATAGACTTGAATACAGGACTACAATCCCCACGAGCCTTTGCTCCACTTCCCCAGAATGCCTTGTAATCTCACCTGGGCCGAGATCGAGAAGGTATTTAAGCTGATTCAAAGGCTTTTGAGGAGCTCTCGGATCTTTTTGGACTTCCGTTTTGGAGCAGGCGGTCTCTTGCGTGATGTGAGGTTATTTTGTCTAGGCCTCTGGCCTAGGCACATGTTTCTTACTTGTATATTCTTTAATCTTTAACCTTTAATAAACCTCTAAAAAATATAATACTCCTTGCAGAGAGAAACTAATTTCTACCTGCCTCAGTCTCCCCATCTCCCCTAAATTTTAATCTTTACAGTTTAAAATGGTGGATAAATTATCAATAACAAGGGCTGAAGAGAAAAAAAAGTCTATAGTGTATGGGAAGTGGGGTAAAGAGGAAGAAAAATTACAATATTTTAATTAATTAATCAATAAATATCTGTTATGTGCCTACTCTGCTCCAGGCATTCTGCTAGTTGCTGAGAATCAAGTGCAAATAAAAACATGCCTACTTCCAAGGAACTTGTATTTCAATGGACAAATGTACTGTATGTATATACGTATGTATATGTACATACACACACATTTCTACCTGACATTTTTTGCTACATTTTTGCTACTCATTGCTACTTGGCCTTCATAGATGTGAGAGTTCACTAATTGTGGGAAGTTAACACACATATCTACAAATATATGACTTTGAATATAGCATATAAATTAAGCAAAGAAATACAAAGAAATCATTGCTGTTGTTCAGTTGTGTCTGATGTGTCCATCTCTCTGTGACCCCATTTGGGATTTTCTTAGCAAAGATACTGGGTGAATTGATGTTTCCTTCTCCAGCTCATTTTATAGATGGGGAAACTGAGGAAATAGAAGGTAGTTTGGGAGGGAAAGCACTCATACTTAGGTCTTATCAGGAAAGTCTTCGTGCAGAAAATTATGCTGAAGCTGAGGCTTAAAGGAAGAGAAGAACTCTATGAAATGGACATTCCAGGAATGTGGAATGACACATTCAAAGGCAGATAGGTTGGAGGTGGAATGTTATGTAAGGACCAAAAAGGATTGGTTTAGCTGCGTTGGAGAGTAGAAAAGAGAATGGGAATCTAATGAGGATGGGAAAGGAAAATTGGGACCATATTGTAAAGGGTTTTAGAAAACACACAGAGGCCATAGGAAAGCACTGGGGTTGTTTGAGTAGAGAATTACAGTCAGATCTGCACTGGAGGGAAATTACCTGGGCGGCAGTGAATAGGAAAGATTGTAGTGGTGACTTTTGAGGTAGAGAGACCAATTAGGAGGTTGTTCCAACAGTCTAGGCCAGAAGCAAAGAAGGTCCAAATTAATGTAATAGCTATGTGAGTGGAGAGAGAGAGTTCTATCCAAGAGATGCTGTGGAGATAGAAATTGTAAGAATTGGGAAAGTATTAGCTATGTAGGATAGGGGAGTGAGGAGCCTAGGATAGAAAACCCTGAGGCTGGTACACTAGAAGAATGGTAGTGCCTTCAACAGATACACTAAGTAGTTTAGAATAGGAGAAACAAAGCTCTGTCTGGAAGCAAGAAGAATTTATTCTTAGATTTCACTAAAACCAGAGTCCTTGTTACCCGACCTTCATAGATGTGGAAGTTCACTGTGTGGAGACCTGAAGACATTACAGACAGTCCTATTGGAGTATTTTCATGCTGGGATTTCTGTCTATCTAGTTCCATTCTTGGGATCTGCCTCACTGTGAGAAAAATTCTAATTAATACAGTTTGGGTATATACATTATTTGATAGACTCTGCTTTCCCTTTTGAGAGCCACAGAGATAATTAGGATCTCACCACATTCTCATCTTTGTTGTTAACTGTTAGAAAATGAGCAGGGGATATACTCATATTGATCACTTCTCCAACCTCTAATGATCATTATGCACAAGGTAAAAGAAGAAGCTAATGACAGCAAATAGACAAAATGATGAATAGTTGAAAAGACAAATTTATCTAAAATATGATTTTAAAAAACTAATAAAATTGATTAGTAACTAACAAATTTAAGCAAAAGAATGAGACAGAAAGGTCAGGTCATATTAATAAAATCAGAAATGGAGAAGTGGGGGGTTAAATTGAGTATACTTATTATGAAAGCAATTTATAAAAATATTGGTTGGAGACTATAAGAACAACCATATTACTAAAAAGATGAGAATTGAAAAGAAATGAGATGTGCCTGCTGAGCCAGGGGTACAATCCACCTCCTACTTTTAGCTTCACACCCCAAAAAGAAAGTTTGGCCAAGTTTGGTGGCATACTATGAGCTTATAAGTCCAAATGATCTAAATGATGAAAATTTATAGATATGGTGGCCTAACTGGACAGTGTTTGCATCTGGCTGGTTCTATGAAAGAACATTCTTTTATATGAAATCACTGACATAGAAGCTTGAGTGCCACCTTTCGTAATGGAAACCTGAAGTCAAAATTAATACAAACCTTGACTGCATAAACTGTTCTCAAGAATAATTTAATGTGTTAAGTGCTGATATTCTCTTTAATGGTCAATATTTTATCCATAGCAAGCACTAGGCCTCTGACATTGTACTTTTGTAGGAATAAGGTTAACAATTATTTTTAGATGGTTTTTATGTAATTACTACTATTCTGTATTGTGTCCTCACAGTATCTGACACATTTAAGCACAAATGTTTTTTATTCATTCTTATTACTAAACTAAATACCTTAATATTTGAATAGTGAATAGTTTCACTATTATAAGTTAAGTTCAGCCATTTTCAGTTATGTCTGACTCTTCGTTATCCCATTTGGGGTTTTCTTGGCAAAGATTCTCAAGTGCTTTGTGATTTCCTTCTCTAACTCATTTGAAAGATGAGGAAACTGAGTCAAAAACAGTTAAGAGACATGCCCAGAATGACACAGATGCCCCATGTGTGAGGGCAGATTTGAACTCAGAAATAAGAGTCTTCTTGACTCAAGGGCTGGGACTCTATTCACTGTACCATCTAACTGCCCCCTCTTCACTATTATAAAATTTCAAATTGCGCAGCTCACACATATGCATTTCTGATCATGCCATACCTATCTCCACGTACCCAACCCCCATGGAGTAAACTTGGATGCTGTTGGTCCAAAACATATAGCCATGCCTCCTATGCCTCCTCAGGAAGCCTACCGGCTTTTAAGGAAAGACAGGAAGATCTATTCCTTCAGCTTTGGCTTTTCCATTTCCCAGATATTTATAGTAACAGCTCGTGTCCAGCAGTACATGACTGCTTTCAATACGTGGTAAGTCAGCAGGGTAATGCTTGCAACATTTCAGGAAGGCAGCCAAAAGCAGAAGTTTAGTGATACCATACTTGGTCTTTCCAAGGAGAGATATTTTTAAGTTGTATCATTTAGAGAAAATGCAAATAGAATATGAGAGGGTTAAATATTTCCCCAAGCTAATCTCAGCTATGATAAGAAGTGGCAGAGACCCATTAGGCAAAGCAGAAAATAAAGCATCTCATTTACAATATTAAAATACAGGTAGAGAATGTTTGTAGTACACAGTAATGATTCTTTTCTTTTGTACTCAATAATGAGATATCTCAGACTCCTTGGCAAGCACAAGGGATAATTTGCTATGAATTTCTCGCATTTGTGTAGCTTTATGCTAACCTTTCCCAGAAATGTTTTTATAACTACCCATGTCACTATAGATAAGAAGATCCTCCTGAGAATTACTTCTCACTCCATGAGCTAGAAAAGCAGTGTGATTTTCTGGGATGAGCCCTGGATTGAAAGGCAGAGGACCCAGGTTCAGACTCCAATTCTATCAATACCAAAGTGATATGTGAAGTCACTTCAGCTCTCTAAATCTCAATTTCCTCATATGTAAAATGAGAAAGATGAACTCAATGACTTCTCCAATCCTTTCCAATTTTAAATCTACAACACTGTGGTTCTCTGTTCCATATCATACTGTCATAGAATATCTTGGGCAAAGAAAATAAAAATAAGTAAACTGAATGCATAAAAAATTAATAAATAAAACAAAAATACTGGAAGCAGGGTGGCTTCTTGCATGTATCTTGTTTAACTGGAGCTGTTTGCATGTTGTTTCCTCCTTAGACTAAGAGCTCCTTGAGGGTAGGTAGTTTTGGTTTTTTTTTCCCCTATCTTTGTTTCCTCAGGACTTAGTCCAGTGCCCTGTATACAATTGGTGCTTAATAAATAACAGTTGATTGACATCAATAGGACTCCTCAACTTCTACATATTTCTCCAAATTCTGGCCTGAGGATAAGCAGAATGAATCCAACTTCCTTCTCCACACAAAAGCACCTCAAATACTTGAAGATAACTATCATATGCCATCTAAGCTTTCTCCACAGTAGAATTTCTGACTTCCTTTAATTGCTTTTCATATAGCATTGTCACTCTTTCTCTTGGCATCATGCTCTCTCCTCAGTGCTTTCCAACTTGCCAGTTGTCCTTCCTAAATTATGGCAGTCACAGTTGGACATGATGTTGCAGATTTTTCTGATCAGGACAAAAGGAAAATATAAAGATGAATGTCATGTTCCCTTCCTTCAAAGAAAATACACTATAGAAGAGAGAAACTCTATACAGAAAGATCCAATGATGCTTAAAAACAGAGTATAATGCATTGAAGAATAAAATATATAGGAGAAATATAAAGTATTACAGTGGCTCCACAGAGGGAAGATTCCACTGCATGTGCTATAGTGGAAAGCACATTTGATCTGGAAAGTGAAAAGGCAATTGCCTTTATTGTTTTTATATTATTGCTAATAAACCACATGATAGATCATATGTAACCCTTTACGTAGGTAGCTGCAACTATGATTTTTAGAAAAAGTTAGACCCAGTTAGTAAACTAGCCATGTATAAGATATCAATTATAATATTAGAATATTAACCATAATATTAAAAAGGATATACTCTGGAGTATTAGAATATTACAGCAACTAACTAGATTCCTCTGTCAGAGGAATAAAAACTTTAGGTCTGTGTAGTTATCTAGGGACCTGAAATTCATGCAGTATAAAATAAACTGCTCATTTGAAATGGTGAGTTGACCTGATGAGATCATAGGGAAAAAAACTCCGGCATGTCTAGGTATTGCTTGATCCTGTGAAGATTTATGCTATCAGCTCCCCAGAGATTGGGGAATATGGCCAAGATAGATTACTTTGACCTTATACTAGAATTTATTACTTATCAAATGCCACCAAAACTTTTTTTTGAAAATTTTATTTAATTAGTCAATTTAGAACATTATTCATTGGTTACAAGAATCATATTCTTTCCCTCCCCTCCCCCCCCACCCCTTCCCATGGCTGACGCACAATTCCACTGGGTTTTACATGTGTCCTTGATCAGAACCTATTTCCATGCTGCTGATGTTTGTACTAGGATGTTCATTTAGAGTCTACATCCCCAGCCATATCCCCTGGACCCATGTAATCAATCAGTTGTTTTTCTTTGCTGTTTGTACAGTTTTTCCTCTAAATGTGAATAGTGTTCTTTCTCTTAGATCCCTCCAGGTTGTTCAGGATCACTGTATTGCCACTAATGGAGAAGTCCATTCCATTCGATTGTACCACAGTGTATCAGTCTCGATGATTAATATTCTCCTGGTTCTGCTCCTCTCACTCTGCATCAATTCCTGGAGGTCATTCCAGTTCCCATGGAATTCCTCCAATTCATTATACCTTTGAGCACAGTAGTATTCCATCACCAACAGATACCACAATTTGTTCAGCCATTCCCCAATTGAAGGACATCTCCTCATTTTCCAATTTTTTGTCACCACAAAGAGCAAGCCAATGAATATACTTGTACAGGTCTTTTTCCTTATTATCTCTTTGGGGTACAAACTCAGCAGTGCTATGGCTGGATTAAAGGGCAGACAGTCTTTTATCGCCCTTTGGGCATAGTTCCAAATTGCCCTCCAGAATGGTTGGATAAATTCCCAACTCCACCAGCAATGAATTAGTGTCCCTACTTTGCCACATCCCCTCCAGCATTCATTACTTTCCTTTGCTGTCATGTTGAACAATCTGGTAGCTCTGCAGTGATACCTCAGAGTTGTTTTGATTTGAATTTAGTAATATCTTTGGTATGGAGGGCTTGTTGTGCCCTCCTAGGGCAGCTCTCCAGCCTCTGTCCCTCACCTGACACCCAGCTCTCACTTGTGGCTCCTAGTAGCTGCTAGCATGTGGCAGTGGCCACACCCTGGGCAACAGCTTCGACAAGCCGGCTAAACCTTGTGAGGGTAGCCATCAGGTTGTCGACCCCTGGTGAACCAGGGCTTTGCTCACCCAACATGTGAAGACTGCTTCAGTGGAACAGGCGGAAGAAACCAACAAGAAGGTTCAACGGCTGAGATGGCGACGCAGCATAAAGCACTGTGGAGTGCTTAGGGCATGTTGGAGCACAAAGGACAACATGGCCATTCAATGCAGCTGAGGAAGTCTCCAAGTGTAACGACTTTTCGTGCCAATGGACCCAGGCTTCCAATGCCGAGAGAGTGGCACTGTCTATGTGCATCGACTTTTCCAATTAAATCTTCATGCACAAGTGTCTTTGTGCACAAAAACACACAAAGTCAATCGTCATCCTCGGTTACCAAGAGACTACTACCATAAGAGATTTAGAGCACTTTTTCATGTGCTTATTAAAAGTTTTGATTTATTTATCTGAAAATTACCCTTGCCCATTTAGCAATTGGGGAATGGCTTGATTTTTTTTGTACAATTGGTTTAGCTCTTTATAAATTTGATTAATTTTACCTTTGTCAGAGGTTTTGGTTAAAAAGTTTTTTTCCCAGTTGGTTGCTTCCCTTCTAATTTTAGTTGCATTGATTTTATTTGTACAAAACCTTTTTTTAATTTAATGTAATCAAAATTATTCATTTTATATTTTGTGATTTTTTTCTAACTCTTGCTTGGTCTTAAAATCTTTCCTTTCCCAAAGACATGACATGTATACTATTCTATGTTCACCTAATTTACTTAAAGTTTCCTTCTTTATATTCAAGTCATTCACCCATTCTGAGTTTATCTTGGTATAGGGTGTGAGATGTTGATCCAAAGCCAATCTCTCCCATACAGTCTTCCAATTTTCCCAGCAATTTTTATCAAATAGTGGATTTTTGTCCCCAAAGCTGGGATCTCTGGGCTTATCACAGACTATCTTGCTGAGGTCAATTACCCAAAGTCTATTCCACTGATCCTTCTTTCTGTCTCTTAGCTGATACCATATTGTTTTGATGACCACTGCTTTAACATATAGTTTGAGTTCTGGAATGTCAAGACCACCTTCCTTCACGTTTTTTTTTTCATTATTTCCTTGGATATCCTTGATCATTTGATCCTCCAAATGAACTTTGTTGTGGTTTTTCCTAATTCAGTAAAAAGGTTCTTTTGGTAGTTTGAAGGGTATGGCACTAAATAAGTAAATTAGTTTGGGTAGGATTGTCATTTTTATTATGTTAGCTTGTCCTACCCATGAGCAATCAATGTTTTTCCAATTGTTTAGGTCTAGTTTTAATTGTGTGGAGAGTGTTTTGTAGTTGTGTTCATATAGTTCCTGTGCTTGTCTCAGCAGTTAGATTCCTAAGTATTTTATATTCTTTCTAGTTCTTATTGCTGAAATGTGTTGGAAAGATATAGAAATGCTGATGACTTATGTGGGTTTATTTTGTATCCTGCAACTTTGCTAAAGTTGTTGATTATTTCTACAAGCTTTTTAGTGGATTCTCTAGGATTCTTTAAGTAGACCATCATATCACCCACAAAGAATGATAGCTTGGTCTCCTCACTGCCTATTTTAGTACCTTCAATTTCTTTTTCTTCTCTAATTGCTACTTCTAGTGTTCCTAGTACAATGCTAAATAATATAGGTGATAATGGGCATCTTTGTTTCACTCCTGATCTTATTGTAAAGGCTTCTAGTTTATCCCCATTGCAGATGATGTTTGCTGATGGTTTTAGATATATACTGTTTATTATTTTTAGGAAAGACCCTTGTATTCCTATGCTTTATAGTGTTTTTGATAAGAATCAGTATTGTATTTTGTCAAAGGCTTTTTCTGCATCTATTGAGGTAATCATGTGATTTTTGTTGGTTTGCTTGTTAATATTGTCAATTATGTGAATGGTTATCCTAACATTGAACCAGCCCTGCATCCCTGGTATAAATCCTACTTGATCATGGTGGATGACCCTTCTGATCACTTGCTGGAGTCTTTTTGCTAGTATTCTATTTAAGATTTTTGCATCTATGTTCATTAAGAAGATTGGTCTATAGTTTTTTTTCTCAGTTTTTGACCTGCCTAGCTTTGGAATCAGGACCATATTTGTATCATTAAAGGAATTTGGTAGAACTCCTTCTTTGCTTATTCTGTCAAATAGTGTGTAAAATATTGGGATTTATTGTTCTTTGAATGTTTGATAGAATTCATTTGTGAATACATCTGGTCCTGGGGATTTTTTCTTAGGAAGTTTTTTGATGATTTGTTAAATTTCTTTTTCTGATAGGGGCTATTTAGGTGTTCTATTTCTTTTTCTGTTAATCTAGGGAATTTATATTTTTGTAAATATTCATCCATATCACCTGGATTGCCATATTTGTTGCCATATAATTAGGCATAATAGTTTTTAATGATTGCCTTAATTTCCTCTTCATTAGAGGTGACTTCTCCCTTTTCATCTTGGATACAGTTAATTTGGTTTTCTTCTTTCCTTTTTTAAATTAGATTGACCAGTAATTTGTCTATTTTATTTGTTTTTTTTCAAAGTACCAGCTTCTAGTCTTATTTATTAAATCAATGGTTCTTTGACTTTCAATTTTATTAATTTCTCCTTTGATTTTTAGGATCTCTAATTTAGTTTTCATCTGAGGATTTTTAATTTGTTCACTTTCTAGTTTTTTAATTTGCATGCCCAATTCATTGACCTCTGCCCTCCCTAATTTGTTAATATAAGCACTCAATTTCCCCCTCAGTACTGCTTTGGCCCCTAAGTACTCCTTTGGCTGCATACCATAGATTTTGATATGATGTCTCCTCATTGTCATTCTCTTCAGTGAAATTATTAATTATTTCTATGATTTGTTCTTTAACCAACCAATTTTGGAGAATTGTATTATTTAATTTCCAATTAAATTTTTATTTATCTCTCCATGTACCCCTACTAATTATTATTTTCATTGCATTGTGATCTGAAAAGGTTGCATTTATTATTTCTGTTTTTTGCATTTGTTTGCAATGCTTTTATGTCCTAGTGCATGGTCAGGCTTTGTGAATGTACCATGTGCTGCCAAAAAGAAGGTGTATTCCTTTTTGTCCCTATTTATTTTTCTCCACATATCTACTAACTCTAGTTTTTCTAAGATTTCATTCACTTCTCTTACCTCTTTCTTATTTATTTTTTTATTTGATTTATCTAGTTCTGATAGAGGAAGATTCACATCTTCCACTAGTATAGCTTTTCTATCTATTTCATCCTTGAGCTCCACCATTTACTCCTTTAGAAATTTGGATGCTATGCCATTTGGTGCTTACATGTTGAGTACTTATATTTCCTCACTGTCTATATGGCCTTTTATCATGATGTAATTATCTTCCATGTCTCTTTTGACTAGATCTATTTTTACTTTGGCTTTGTCAGATATCGTGATTGTGATTCCTCCCAATAGATTTGGCTCCATCTGCTTACTTTTACCCTGTGTGTCTACCTTCCTCATGTGTGTTTCTTGTAGACAACATATGGTAGGTTTTTGGTTTCTAATCCTCTCTTCTATTTGCTTGCATTTTATGGGTGAGTTCATTCCATTCACATTCAAAGTTAGTATTACCAGCTATGTGTTTCCCAACATTTTAATTTCTACTCCTAGTCCTGCCCTTTCTTCTTTCACTGTTTCCTTCTACACCAGTATTTTGTTTTTAATCAGTCCCCCTATTTCCCAACCTTATTTTACTTCCCTTTCTACCCCACCTTCTTATTCCCCTCTTATTTTTCTTTACAGTCTTTTTAAACCATCCCCCCTCTCCCCCCTTGTATTGTTTCCTTCCCTACCAGTCTGTTTGTTACCCTTCTACTTCTCTAAAGGCAAAAATCAATTCTCTGCCTCAATGGATTTGATTGTTCTTCCCTCTTTGAGTCAATTTCAATGCATGTAAGATTTGAGTATTTCCTATCTCCAACCTCTTTAACCTTCCAGTGTAATGGTGTTCTCCCCCACTCCTGCCATGCACTTCATTATGACATATAAATTTACCCAATTTTGTTTCTTTTCCCATTTCTCTTAGCATTAACCTCTTTTTTTACCCCTAGTTATATATATATATATATATATATATATATATATATATATGCATAAATATATCTTTATACATATTTATGTCTTGGTATTTCATCCTATACATTTTGTCACTGTTCCCTCTAAGTATAATTCTTCTAGCTACCCAGGTGATAATAACAATTTTTAAGAGTTACCACTGGGGTCAGCTGGGTAGCTCAGTGGATTGAGAGCCAGGCCTAGAGACGGGAGGTCCTAGGTTCAAATCTGGCCTGAGACACTTCCCAGCTGTGTGACCCTGGGCAAGTCACTTAACACCCATTACCTAGCTCTTACCACTCTTCTGCCTTGGAACCAATACACAGTATTCATTCCAAGACAGAAGGCAAGGGTTTAAAAAAATGAGTTACCATTATCCTCTTTTCTTGTAGGGATATATATCATTTTAACTTATTGGTTTCCTTAAAAAAAAAGGTTTTGCAGGGATCCAGGAGAAAAAAAAACACCATTCATAAGCAAAGGATAAACTATGGGAGTGGAAACACCGAGAAAAAGCAACTGCCTGAATACAGAGGTTGAGGGGACATGACAGAGGATAGACTTTAAATGAACACTCTAATGCAAATACTATCAACAAAGCAATGGGTTCAAATCAAGAAAACATCTAATGCCCAGTGGACTTACGCGTCGGCTATGGGGGGTGGGGGGGAGGAAAAGAAAATGATCTATGTCTTTAACGAATAATGCTTGGAAATGATCAAATAAAATATATTTTAAAAAAAAAAAGGTTTTGGTTTGTTTTGTTGTTGTTGTTGTTGTTGTTTCCCCTTTCTTAATTGCCTTTTGATGATTCTCTTGAGTTCTCTGTTCGGGCATCAAATGTTCTGTTCAGGTCTGGTCTTTTCTTTATGAATGCTCGGAAGTCTTCTGTTTTATTAAATGACCATACTTTCCCCTGTAAGAATATTGTCAGTTTTTCTGGGTAGTTGATTCTAGATTGTAGACCTAGTTACTTTGCTTTCCGGAATATCATATGCCATGCCTTTTGGTCCTTCAGTGTAGATGTAGCCAGATCCTGTGTTATCCTAACTGTAGTTCTATGGTATCTCAATGACTTCTTCTTAGCAGCTTATAATATTCCTTCATTCGTCTGGTAGTTCTTGAATTTGGCATTAACATTCCTGGGTGTTGTCAGTTGGGGATTAAATACAGGAGGTGATCTGTGGATTCTTTCTATCTACACTTTTCCCTCTTGCTCTAAATTTTCAGGGCAGTTTTGGATAACTTCCTGTAGTATGATGGCCAGGCTTTTTCTTTTGTCATGATCTTCTGGTAGATCAATGATTCTTAAGTTGTGTCTCCTAGACCTGCTTTCTAAATCTTCTGTTTTGTGCATGAGATGTTTCATATTTTCCTCAATTTTTTCATTCTTTTGATTTTGTTTTATAGTTTCCTGCTGCCTTATGAAATTGTTTGCTTCTAGTTATATTCTAGTTTTTAAACACTGAATTTCCTTCCTGGATTTTTGGTCATCCTTCTTCTTCTGGTCTGATTTTCTTTGGAGGTCATCTTTTATCTCCTTTGCCTCATTTTCAAACTGGTTAATTTTGGCTTTCAAGACACTATTTTCTCATTTTAGTTCAAGAGTCTCTGTTTCCAGATGCCTTATTTTGCTTTTTAAGTTCTGTTCCCTTTTGTCTTCAGCTTCTCTTAATTGTTTTTTTAATTGTATTTTGAATTCTTCCAAAGCCTGTGCCCAATTCACTGGAGTTTCTGTGTTTTTGCTTCTTGTTCTTTGATCCTCCTCTGTTTTATTTGTTCTTTGTTCACTTCCTGGATAGAAGCTGTCGATTGTAATTTCTTTTTTCTTTTTCTGTTGTTTGCTCATATATACCCCATTTCCCTCCCACCCACCCCCTGTAGTTACCTGTAGCCTTGCTTCTCTCATTGTGTGCTGGATCTGTGGGTTTGGCTATTCTGTCCTCAAAGGGCTTCTTCTTTGCTCTTCTAATTGGTCAGGGTGAGTCCTGATGCCATATCTTCCTCAGCTGTAAGCAGAAGCTGAAAAGGAGATGGACTTCCCACCTTGTTATTTAGATGTTCTGTAGTAATTGCAGCCTTCACCCTTGGAGTTTAGTCAGCAGGTTCTCAGTGGAATCAGTGGGGGAGGGAGAAGAAAGGAGTCCTCTGGATACAGAAGACACAACAGGGAAAAAAATAAATTTAAACTATCTTTCAGAAAGAGAAAGCTCAAGGAAGGATGAGGACAACTCTGACACAAATAGAACAATGGTAATGGATGAAGAAAGGAAGGGGGAATCACTTAATTTTTATTTTATTAGACTTTCCCTGCCAAGAGGAATAATCTTCTGATTGGAAAGAAAGGGAAAAGTATTTAGCAGGGACTTGAATTCTATGATGTGTGGGGAGATATGAGCATTTAGCTGACCTCAGTGAAATCAATTTAGCAGATTCTAAGGCAATATGTCTTTTATTTTAAACCCTTACCTTCTGCCTTAGAATTACTACTGTGTATTGGTTCCAAGGCAGAAGAGCAGTAAGGACTAGGCAATAGGAGTTAAGTGATTTGTCCAGGGTCACTCATCTAGGAAGTATCTGAGGCTAGACCTCCCATCTCTAGGCCTGACTCTCAATCCACTGAGCTACCTAGCTGCCCCTGGCAATATATCTTTGGAGTAGTTTTTGGAAGAAAAAAATTCACTTTGGAGTGAAATTTTGAAAGAAAATAGTCCTGTAGGAAAGATGCTGCAGGACTGCAGAAGGGCAAATGTGGTGCATATTTTCAAAAAAAGAATGGAATCTTCAAAATATAGGTTCTGAACTTGACTTTAATTCCTGTGAGTTCTTGATATATTCTAAAAGGGATGATATTCTGGCACTTAGAACAAAAGTCAGAAATCACAAAGAGCCAATACAGTTTCATCAAGAATGCACCATGCTAGATTAATGTCATGTCCTTTATTGACTGACTTGCTAGTCAGATAAATCAGGGGAGTAATTAAATATTGTATACCTAGATTTCAGCAAAGTTTTTGATGACACTTGCATGCTAATCTTGTGAACAAAATTAAGAGGCTAGGAACAGAACAGTTAGAGGAATTTGGAAATGATCAGAAGATTGCCATTAATGGGTTTTTAATAATTTTCAGAGAATTATTTCTCTCTGAAACAAACTGAGAGAAGGAGTAGAAGCAAGAATGACTAGTGATCTTAGGAAAGCAAGCAGTATTTTAATGTTATTGACACTCAATTTATTTTGATTTAATAAGTATTTATGAGATACCAGCTATGGGACCAGTGCTATGCTAGACATTCAGGAGACAAAGACAAAAATAAAATAATTCCTGTCTTCAAAATGTTTATATGCTACTGGAAATGTTCATATTCTTCTACATTAAAAGCAAAACTTAGCACTGGGAAAGAGATGGCAACAACACAAGGAGCTGTTTCCCCTATTCCTTCTTCCCTTCTCACTATTATTTGACCACCAAAGCATTTACCATAATACTTAAGTGCTACCTGTGACCCCCTGACTTATACAAGGACTCTGAAATGATGATGATGATGATGATGATGATGATGATGATGATGATACTTTATGTCTTTTTTTGGAGTGAAATTAAAGCTTACTACTGGGAAAAAATATTGACCAGATATCCTCATCCTTTCTACTCAATGACAGTAATTTGAAAACTATAAAACAGGAAACAAGACAGCATGTGCTCTTACTTTTAAAGTCTAACAGGTAATTAATTTTATCAAGCAAGGGCATATGCAGGGTTGTTTTTTCTTTGTCTTATTAATGAAGGGTCCTAGGAACAGTTATGAGAAATGTAAAAAATAGGGGAAGACTATTTTCTCTGCACCCCCCCCTTTTTGATGTCTCAGTCAACATCAGGAAAGTCATGACTGCCTGAGACTGACTAATATCTCAGCCAACCTTATCAGGAGATGTAGAAATTTGTTACCAAATCTTGGCATTTCTACCTCCACAGAATTTCCTACAGCCAACCCCTTTTGTCTACTCACATAGCTACAGCTTTATTTCAGACCCTCATCACCTTTCACCTAAATTATTACAAGATTCCTAAGTGATCTCCCTGACCCAAGTTCTTTCCTGTTCCAGTCTATCCTACACAACCCTACCAAGTAGTTTTCCATAAGACCAAATTTAACTGTGTATGTGACTCTCCTTTAAACCAGTTCCAATGGCTTTGCATTACCATCTTTTTAATTTTATTTTTATTTTTTGCATTGTATCTTGTATTAATTTTTTCTGGTTAGCTTTTCAAAGCCTATATGGGGGCAGCTAGTGACTCAGTGATAGAGAACCAGGCTTAGAGACAGGAGGTCATAGGTTCAAATTTCACCTCAGACACTTCCATGCTGTGTGACCCTGGGCAAGTCACTTAACCCCCGTTGCCTAACCCTTACCACTCTGCCATCTTGGAACCTATACTTAGTATAGATCTAAGACAGAAGGTAAGGATTGGTATTTTTTTAAGTCCTTGCCTAGCCTTATCTCATTGTTCTAGCCTACTGAGATATTATGTTATCCCCCATAGTCAGTGATCTAGCCAAACTAGCTTTTTTTTCATTTATCATACATGATACTCCATTAGCAATCTCGGTGCCTTTGTACTGGTTGTCCACCATGCCTAGAATTCACTATCCATTTACTTCTCTTTTTTTTTTCAAACCCTTACCTTCCATCTTAGAATCAATTTGTATATTGGTTCCAAGGCAGAGGAGAGGTAAAGGCTAGGCAATGGAAACTAAGTGACTTGCCCAGGATCACAGAGCTAGGAAGTGTCTGAGGCTAGGTTTGAATCCATGACCTCCTGTCTCTAGCCTTATCTCTCAATCCACTGAGCCACCCAGCTGCTCCCTATCCATTTACTTCTACCTTGTGGGGCTCCTATGTTCCTTCAAGATGCAACTCAAGCATTATCTTACAGAGGAAGGCTTTTTTACTCCCTGTAATTGCTAGTGCCCTGCCTCCTATACTACCTTGAATTTAACAGCTTTGCACTTTTCTAACATTATATTATGCTGCATATAATTTTATACATATTTGTTACCATTCCTAGTAAAATATAAGCTCATTGAGAGCAGGGCCTATTTCAGGCTGTGTACTTGTATTCCCAATGTCAAACACATTCTATGGCACATAATAGATGGCTCAAAAACCAGATTTTGATATAAAAGAAGATCCCTCCCAGAAATCTGAGGCTACTGTAAAACATAAAATAATGCTTTATGTCTCCCTGGACAACCTTCAATATTAACTGGAAGGTTTGGAGAAGAAAAAGACAGGGAAAATTTCTAAGGTCCAAGCATCCCTAAATGGGACAATAGTTACAAGGAGTCTTAGAATGGTTTTTGTCTTCCTCCCAAAATACTCTGTTTGGAAGAATAAGATGACCCAATTATCCTCCCTGCTTTACCCAACATCAATTAGGCACATCCAGTCTCTTTGAAAATCTTATGGAGACTGGGGAAAGTGAGGAGGGGATGGGGAAGAAACTCCCAAATAGTTTGTGGAAACAAAGGATCCTAATTAAGGAAGTAAAATAAATTAAAAATGCTTTCTATAACCCTATCCAGGTAGTTGTCTGATATCAGAGACATTAAATCAACAGTAGATATAGTCAATCTATTGTTGTTATTTAGTTGTTTTAATCATGTCCCACTCTTTGAAATGCCATTTGAGTTTTTCTTGGCAAAGAGACTGAACAGGAGTCGTTTTCCATTTCCTTCTTCAACTCATTTTGCAAATAAAGAACTGAGGCAAACAGTGTTAAATGATTTGTCCGAGGTCATGTAGTAAGTGTCTGAGACCAGATTTGAACTCATGAAGATAAGTCTTTCTAACTCCAAGCCTGGCACTCTATGCATTGTGCCACCTAACTTCAAAGCCTTCACCTTATGTGACACAAAGGTGAGGGAAGAGATAATGATAGAAGATGTAGAAGTAATGTGAGATGAGGAAGAGAGGACAAGGAGCTCACAATTAATGGCCTCATTTTTTTTTTCTGTAAAACCTAAGGAAATATTCTTAGCTGTGAGGTGAAGAGGGAAAACCATGGGACATTTGAGGTGGGATGAAAGTGTTTGGAAGAATTGCCGTGGAGAGTGGGATAGTGATATGATAAGGGAAGTACAGTAGAATTGTCTAGAAGCATTGAAGATCCAATTAAGGTTGGGTAACAAATCTGTAGAGGATTTAATCAAAATGGTGGCATACTTTCCCCCTTCATTCAGCAGCACTATTTCAGGTTATGGAGACGATGCTCGAGAGGCAATCAGAAAAGAATAAAAACATTGCCATACGGTAGGAAGGTCTATTTGAGGTCAGATAATATGAATTTGTAGTGGACACAATCAGCAAAATTATGGATCTTTACTCCTGACAATGCCTGGTCCATACTTTTTCACTTTGAATGTGAATGTATTTTTGTAGAATAGGTAGAGAGAGCACTGGATTTAAAATCAAGAGACTGAGATTTATATCCTAACTTTGGTACTTGCTAGTTTTGTGACCTTGAAAAAACTACTTCACCTCTTTGGCTTTAGTTTCATCATATGTAAAAGAAGAAGTTTCTGACAAGATCTCTAAGGTTCTTTCTTAGTTACAATTTTTCTTATTGTTATTCTGATAACAATAAACATCCAATGAATCCTAATTCTTTATTCAATATTCAACAATAAAAGCTCACTAAATAATGAAATATGAGTCCTGAAAGTCTAGTGGCAACTGACACTTGCTCTTTGACAAATGCAAAGAAACAAAGGTTCAGTATTTAAATAGAATGCAGAAGAATAATTGCTTGCGTGAGAAGGTCAGGAAGTGCACTTCCTACAAGCTTGGCATTAATTGTTAATCACTCTCTAAACTATAGCAAAGTCATGCATCCAGGGTGATGTGAAAAAACAAAGCATGATGAAAAGCTTACACTGAATTTTCTGGATTCCCACAGGCATGTGCACATACTTAAGAAAAGGTGTGGGGGCATTACTCATACTAGTACATATTAAATTCAAAACTAGTTATAGATACTTAGGGAATTTCCCTTAGTAGAGATGACCCAAGCAATGAGTATGGATGTAATGCCCATATTTAGCATTCACCAAATAATAGTTCGCTAAGCATTTATTAATCACCTACTCTATTCAAGGCACTTTGCTAATGAAATGAAAAGCAATCTTTTCCCTCCTACTGTACTAAAATCATAGCTCTTTCTTTCCTTTTCTTGTAAAATGTGACTTTTAGATTCAATAGACTCTGCTATCACCCTCATCTATAGGTTCACAACCTCAAGAAACAGTTGTAAGAATTGAGGGAGCCATGCTGATTCCATCTTCCAACTCAATTCAGAATCTAGTTCAATTCCTTTTCCTTTCGATTATTAATCTATTTTAATTTCTTTCTAGTGAGAAAACTTTATTCAATTTTGGGAATTTCAAGAAAGCTTTATTACATTATTTGAACTAGCTCTGCATGTCTGGGAAGCTAGATCACTCAACTTGTTGCTTAGAGATCCTTAACTAGAGACCTAGGTTATGCTGACCAGAAACCCAGTTAGATCCAAAGACTGATTCAAGGAGTTTTCTCACAATTATACATCTCAAGCAAGCCATATGCCTTATCTAAAACTGGCACCATGCTGGTCAATCAGTTATTGTTTCCATGTTCCTTTGATTAAATACAGATACTTACTTAGGGGGAGTGGGTCACCTCTTTTTCTGGTCTCAAACAATTATATCTATTCTTTTTCTCCCTCCCCACTCAGAAAGCTTTCAAACTTTCCTCCAAATACCTAATTATACACCATTTTCTATCCTGCTTATTGGTACTTTCAATGCATAAAAATCTGTCTCCCCCTGGATTCAGGGTCCAGTGTGAAGCTGAAGAAACCGGGTCTCAATTTGTTTTTTAATTGACATGTATTAGTTGTGCTTAGGAACTCAAACCTTTTTTTTCTTAGTCATTTCAGTTCTTCCACTTATCACAAGGTCTGATGCCATGACCAAAGAAGTATTTTAAACAGAAGTCATAGGTTATGGGCATGTAGATCTAGAAATAGCCATGTTTAGTATTTTTTAGCATGGGAAGATCTTTATTTTTTATTTTATATATAATTATATTTACATATTTTATATGTAATTATGTTTATGTATAACATTTTCTTTAATATTAAGAATGACCCTATGAGGGAGGAGTTATAGTTATTATTTCTTTTTTCAGATGAGAAAAATAAGGCTCAGAGAGATTAAGGACTTGCCCAAGGTCACATATTTAGTAAGTAGCTAAGCTAGATCTCAAATGTAGTTCCTCTGACTCCAAACACCACATACTGTTTATTATACCAGGCTGTACAATGCTTCAAGTCACCCAAGTTTACAACTTTAAGTTCATCTTCAAGACTTGACTCTACCTCACTTATTTTTTCTCAATGAGAAGGAAGGAATCCAGTCTTATTTTTGTCCTTTCCAAAACTTCCATGTACACCAAGCTCTTCTACCAAATCTGCCTTAAACTTTATTACAGAAGTAAACAGACAAGTCCATACTTCTTAACAAGATGGCAGCAAATGTCTCTTCCTGGTTTTTTTTGGGGGGGAGGGGGAGTGGAGGGGTTTGCACTAGTAGATTTCACTTTAAGTATGAGTGTAAATAATGGTCAAATAAAGAAATAAGGGTAAATTACTGCAGAGGTCTCTCAGTATGAAGTAGTGGAACATTGTATAAATTACTTCTGGATTCAAAAAGTGGAAAGTGGTCAAGTGTGTCCACAATTCTGAAACAGAGTAAAAGCACTGCAGAGATTGCATTAGAGCCTTTCCTCCTCAGGTGGATTTCTGTACTCCACACTTTGCACACCCATGGAAAGCCTACTGGCTGCTTTTTTAGGTAAGAAGTTATAATTGAGATCAGCATCCAGTGTATAAAAATTGCCTTCAAAATGCAGGTATTTTCAGAATTCTTGCTTTCCCTGGCAGAATGGGAAATATATCTTCCAAGAAAAATTATGTGTGTCCAACTGCAATTCCTGAGTGGAGATTCCCTGACCTCACACCACCACAGAGAAGCAGCCCATCCAACCCATGCGAGGCTAAGAAGGGAACCCAGAAATCCTAGGCTTTGCAACAAGGGCAACAAGTTTGGAGTAACTAGCCTGGATTGGAGACTGACTAAAGAGCATGAAGAAGAACAGAGGATGGTCTTTACAGCTTTTGGGGGGTCCTGCCAGCTGCTGAAGGATACAGTTATTTAGTCCCCCCAAAAGAAACATAAATACAAAGTCTGCTCAGAAAGAGCTGTCTTCGAATAATCAGCAGTAATGGTACAAGAAAATCATATTAAATGAAAAATTGAATCCAATTGGTCCAAAGAATAAGAAATTGATGATTAATCTCCATATCTGGAAGTGCCAGAAGCTTGAGGTTGAAGTAGAGCTAGAAGGGCATTATCAACTCCAGTTGCTGAGGGGAAGAAGAGCCAGATGTTCAGGTGAACCTCTGGCCCTTTGCCCTTACTTTCTACTTCTAATCAGCAATGGAGACTTATTACTTTTACTTGCATAATATCTCTTTCATCCATCACAGAGCTACTTATTCATTTCCCCTCCCCTCTTAATACCTCCTGCCTAGACTATTGTTAATTGTAATCCTAATTATTTTTTCAAAACTTAAGTTTCTTTCCTTCTCCAATCTATCTTCCACACAACTTCTGATGATTTTTTTCTCATCTTCATCCAATTGACCTAGCAAGATATTCTTATGATTTAAGTTGGTCCTCTAATTTAATAGACCCTGGTGGCTTCCTATTGTCTCTAGGATTAAATGCTACCTCCTTATATTTGACTCTAAAAATTCATTATAATCTGCCTCCAAGATACCTCTTCAAGTCTTATTATATACATTACATGTCTTCATGCACTCTATGGTCCGCCCAATTTGGATTTCTTACTACTTTATTATCTTTGTCCCTTTGGATACCTTGATAATTTATCTCTTAGTGCCCTTCCCCCATTCTAATAGGGGAAGATGTCATATAAAATAGAGCTGAAAGAGGTGCAGTGATGCAATGGGAAAAAAGAAGAACAAGAGTCCAGAATTAGAAGCTGAGCTGAGTTAGATGTGAGTATGGCTGAAATGTATGACTTTTAAAATGGAGACCATAGGGTAGAATTCACCAATGGGAGGAGCATCAGTCAAGGTTAAAGTGTCTTCCCCATAAGAAGGCTGCTGAGAAAAAGAAGGAAAAAGAAGTCTGTGTAAGAAAGCCAAAATGGGGTCTTGAGCCAGTGACATTGGATATCCTCAATTCATTAGGTGCCCTGGGGGGAAGAGGAAGATATAGGGTCTGGATTCATCCATGAGAATAGGAGTTGGGATAAAGATTTCCAGAATTCATAAAGGCTATACATTGTTTCATCTGCTCCTAAGTAAAGGTTATAGTGCTTTTTTATCTTACTTTTCCTACAAACACAGTAACCTCTTGTTGTCCTTAGCTTCTCCTATCAACCTCAGCTCATTGTGACCATTAGTATCCTTTACCCAATTTTATATTAATTTCCCACATTCTTATATTCATCTCCTGTTATCTTGTCTTACTTCTATCTTCTCTACATTTCTTTTTAAAATTTAAGTTTTTTTATGAATTTCCTGTGCATCATTACTGTTCTCCAGAAAAATTATGCTTTTCCTCCTTATTGGAATATTTTCTTTTTACATCTCCAGATTGACATTCCTGAGTATCTCTCATCCATCCTAGTCTGATTTCCTTTGAGGTATTTTATGTCTATAATGTTCTAACTATCTTATCCTGAATAAATTAAATTCTGCTTTCCAAAAATCTATGATGTATATCAGAGCTGGCCCAGATTTTATCTCCTTTATTATAACATTTACAAAATGGCTGCTTCTTCCAGAAGTTCCCATTATTTTCATCCCAGCAACCAATTTTTCCTTTTTAGTAAGAATAATATTCAGAATAGAATTTCTCCCTTGTTGTTTCCTCTATCTTTTAAAGGATGAAAATATTAGTAAGGCAAGTCAAGAAAGTATTAGTTATTCTGCTTGTGGTACCTTGAGAACTCCAACAGATATAAGCATGATTGAATTCCCTTGTCATTCCTACATTACATTTTTGTGCCAGACCTATGATCGTTTCCTGGAACTCTTCATCTATTTTCTCTTTTTGCCGAGGTGTTCTGTTTAGTGACAAGAATTGTCAATCCCTTTTTTGACCGCCACCCAAATTCTCCTCATCATGTTTCTCTCCTTTGGTTCCTGTATTTTCTAACATAATTATATCTTCTTAATATACAGTGTGACTTCATGTATATATTTACATTTATAGATATACCATTTATACCTTGATGTCTCTATATACACATATACATACATACTCATATATACTCACCTTATTCAAAAGAAGCAGGATAAATAAAAGGGGAAAGAGATAGGATGAAGTAGCATTATCAATACATATATTGGATCTATACATATATGTACACAAATACACATATATAAAGAAACAGAGAGAGAGAAAGAGAAAGAGAGAGAGAGAGAGAGAGACAGAGAGAGAGCTCCACAGCCCAGCCATGGGGTTTCATCCTACCAAAGTTCAATGACTCCAATGAGATGAAATTTGTTCAGGGTATTACAACTTATATTTACATTAGTTTGTCGGAAAATTATATATAGACACTTGAAGCTAGAGGTTTTACTATAAGCTCTTTTCCAGAGTTTTTCTCTCCAGAACTGCTATAGTCATATTCATTTGCATCTTTCTTTGTGGTGACTCTCTATAATATCTAATTTTGGTGATATACGTCACTCCTTTCAAAGCCCATTGGTATGGAACTCCATCTTTATTGGTGGAGATCAATACGCTGTGCCTCTGTGAGGGGTAGGGTGGAGTTGGTAAGAGTAGGAACTCTTCATACTTCTTTGAGTTGTCTTTAAGTCACTAAGATACTTTCAGCTATCAGAGAAAAAATAGAGGATGCCATCCGCACCTCAGATGGCTGAAGGAAAGACTTCAGGAAGATATGAGAGAATTGGGCATTCTCCATTAGGTCTCTATCCGCAGCTTGCTACACTACAGACTTCAGGGAACACCCCCTTGTGTGAAATCTAGGGCACAATTTCTTGGTTGAATTGAGTTACCTCCTTCCTAGTAAGAGAGCTCTATCACTCAATATTGTCTGGTATATATTCTCATTTGTATCTAGATATAGATATAGACACAGAGTTTCTCTGGTATCTGTTTTGCTACTGATTTGGATAAAAGGTTTCTTGCCAAAGTGCTATGTATGTTCATTATACAATGGATATTTGGTGGGAAAGAGGTCAAACGTAAGATGTAGAATTTGAGGCCCTGCTTCACTTCCACAAGGAACATTGATCAGAACTTTGATTGAACCTCAAAATCATATCCCCTTGGCTAATAATATTTAAGGGAGCACATAGTTATAATTCTAGCCTGGTGCCCTTCCTTCTCCCATGACACCTGCCCTCCTACTTGCCCTCTTGTCAGGAATTAAAGTTTCCCTTGGAAAAGCAGAGGGTGAGGTAAAAAAGTGAAAGATGTCTATTTTACCTCCTTTTGAGCAATATATCTGCATGTTATATGTGGGGGACAGTCCTCTCCACACATGAGCCTCCCCACATGTGGGAGTTGTGTCTATAGGAATAAACTTTTGGCCATTATGTGGGGGTATTTATTTATTTTAAACCCTTACCTTCCGTCTTAGAATCAATACTGTGTGTTGGTTCTAAGGCAGAAGAGCAGAAAGGGCTAGACAATGGGGGTTAAGTGACTTGCCCAGGGTCACACAGCAAGGAAGTGTCTGAGGCTATATATGAACCTTGGGTCTCACATCTCTAGGCCTGTCTTTCAATCCACCAAGCCACCCAACCACTCCCTTGGCCACTTATTTTTGCTAGAATCTGTAGGTTTTGATAAATATTCTTAAAAACCTTAGATAATTTTTTCTCAGTCCATTCTATGGATCTTCAATAAATTTTCTCTTGACCAGCCAGCCCATTATATTCTGAGTGAAACCACTTAATCCAAAATACCTCAGGTTTTTATTGAATAGCCAGTTTAGCCCTTGTAGACATCACCAAAGGAAGCCATCTTTGTGGAGAAGAGACCTATAATTCCTTGTAAAAGGGATCTTTTCTCTTCTCCATCTCCATCACAACAAAATGCCACCAATGTGCAGCCCTGAGAACAGCAGCATCCCCTGCTTCCAGCATATCAAATGATTCAACATTAGGAACCTACATAGTTCTATCAATGGAAACAAAATTAATTCAGAATCATTACCATTTCCTTTGCTCTTGTACCACAAAGACCAAGGGACTTTTCAATATGACCTGTTGTTGAGCATGGAGAGACATTCTTCAAATTCCTTCACCTTCCTTGAAGAAGGCTGCCTAAACTAGGAACACAGATCAATCCTTTCACTATGCCAAAATACAAGCATCTCACACTCAGTGCATGTCTCTATACCATTTCCATTTTACTTTCCATAATGGTTAGAAGAATCCAAGTAACCTGATTGGCTGGATTCACTAGAAATCAATGTTTTCTAACTTCTACCAAATGCTCACTGAGCTTTTACTAATTTTAATTTAGTGTTTAGTTTATAGTCCAGTAAGAACTCAGGATTTATGAGGTTCAAAGAGCTCCTATACATTTATTTTTACAAAGAAAGACTTTTTCAAATGAAAAATATAATTGCCTTTCTGTTTTCAATCATGTTCGTTTCTGAAAGTGATGCCATCAAGTCCTGATAGAAAATCGAGCAAACTTTTCAGTTCCTTCAGTGTTAAGTCTTCACACTTGGATTATTTTGCTTCAAATATTGTGAAGATCTCATATCTACACATTAAATGAAATTAAAATATACATTCAAAAAGCTAATGATAAACATTTGTTTGGTCTACCCTTTGGAGTTAGGTATATATCACTGCTCAACACATAAGGGGAGAGAATGAAAAGCTGACAGTATTAAATACATTGTACAGAGTCAAAGTAGCAGGCTTTCCTCTTTTTACTTTTATGATATACTGACACCCTCTGGCAACATTCCTCTATTACAGTCATTTTCACCTGGTTTAGTTTATGATTGCTTGAAACGTTTTCTCTATAACAAATGATCAATCGTTTTGTTACTATATATATTCTGGCCCATGTAAGAATATTACAAAAAGGTGGGGGGAATCCAATTGGAAGTTCAAATGGCTATATTTTTCGAGAAATTGGGATATATTTGAGACAGTGATCTATTCCACTGTATTTTCATCTTCCGTAACAATGAATAGGCCTAACTCTTAATTTTCTAAATCCAAAAGTTTGAGAATGTCGGCCTTGGACCAGTGAAATCATAGGTCCCTGGTCCCAGTGCTTACATCATAGAACTCTAGAGTTGTCTAATCCTATTATTTTCAAAGTGAGCAAATCAATTCAATATGTTACACTATAATATTTGAATGCTAATAATAATAATAATTTTTTAAAAAACCCTTACCTTCCGTCTTTAAATCAATACAGTGTATTGGTTCCAAGGTAGAAAAGTGGTAAGGGCTAGCCAATGGAGGTTAAGTGACTTGCCCAGGGTCAAATGTCTCTGGCCAAATTTGAACCCAGGACCTCTCATCGCTAGCTAGGTCTTGCTCTCAATCCACTGAGTCACCTACCTGCCCTATAATAATAATGTTTTGAGAAAAACCCTCATTTTCTTTTTTAGTAAGGAATCAACTTTAAAATCAAAGTACTAATATAGAATTTTAGATACAAAAAATCAGTTAATTATAAGCATCCAAAAAGCAATATCTAGGCTTCCTGAAGTTAAATTCTGGTGCTTTGGGTCTCAGTGCTGAAAAAACTGGCTGAGTTTCTAGGCAGGTTCCTTGCTGACCTGTGTGTGTGTGTGTGTGTGTGTGTGTGTGTGTGTGTGTGTGTGTGTGTGTGTGTGAAGGCCATACTGCAATGCTTCCTCAGATCCTGAGAGAACAATCCATGTTAGAAAAGAGGGCAGCAATGGGTCCTATGTTAGGGGCAACTGTGTGTTATTAAAGAACTTTACACTGGAAAACTGACTTGTTCTTTAAAAACAAGAGGTTGAAAAGGTAATGTTTTTAGTTAAAAAGAAAATGATTAAGAGAACAGAAGTAGTGGACACCATGGAAAGACGCGCAACTTCAAGTCTTCCCTTCAGTGTAGGAAGGAAGAGAAGGCAGAGAAGGAAGCACCATGACTTAGGCAGCAGAGTACATCAACCCTGTCTTTGGAAGATTTGACAGCCTCCTATGAACGGACCCGGCAATGAGGCTGGAAACAGGTTAAAATTTGTCATCTGAATCTGTCCATTGATGTGATATCTAGGGAATGTTTTCTATGTGCTTGTTTAGGAGTATTTTTAGAAATAAAATCTTCAAATTATAGAAATAATTTTGGTAGATTTGCATATTTTTGTTAATCTATAAGGTTTCTCTTAAGTTCATTGACTATTAAATCAATATTAAATATTTCTGTCCCCTTTTTCAATTCTTTAAAATAATACATCTTATAGATGCTTTGTGTTTTTATTTTTCATTTCCAGATACATCTTGTACATTTAGCTTTTATAACCTTTGTGTAACACTTTTAACAAAGAAAAACCATTAAACAAAAGCAATTGATATGTTGATGATCTAAAAATGTATATAGTATTCTGCATTTATAGTCCTCCACTTCTCTAATGAAAGGAGAAGATTGCATTTTCTCATTTTTGTGTGTGTGAAATTAATATTAATCATCACTATTACTCAATATTCAGTTTTGATTGAGTATTCTTTTGGTTTGTTACTAGAATTATAAATACTATTCATACATTGAGTAGTTCATAAATACCTTCTTATGTTTCTATTATCTCATTTTTTCTTGTAGAACAATAATAATTCATGACATTTACATTAACACAATTTGTTCAGCCATTCCCAAATCAATGGGAACCTATACTCTTTTAATTTTTTTCTACCAAAAAGTTTGGACATGGATATTTTTTCTTTGATCCCTTTTTGAGCAAATGCTGAGTGGAAGGGTATTAAGGTCATGTATTATTAGGAAGTTAGTGATTTTTCTCACCCAATCCCAAATTACCTTCTGGAATGGTTGGGGCAATTAACAGTTTGACAGAGTAATGTTTTGGTATCTCTGTCTTCCTATGGTTTTTTCAACACTAACAGATTTTGTCTGTTATTATCTTTACTTTTGTCTGTTATTATCTTTACTAACTTGCATGACATGTGATGAAACATGAGAATTAATTATATTTCCATCCTTTTATTAATGGGTCTTTCTAAATGATCATTTGCTGTTTGCGATTCTTCTTTTGTAAACTGTTCATGTTTTTTACCAATTATTTTTTAAATAGTGGCTCAGGGTCATATATATATATATATATATGTATATATATATATATATATATATATATATATATACATTAATTTCCTATATATCTTGGCTATCAAACTTTCATTACAAAATATTTGGTGCAAGATTTTTTCCCTAATTAACAATTTCCTTTCTAATCCTACAACATTGATTTTGTTTGTGCAAATGTCTTTTAGTTTTTTATTTATGATTTTTATCCCTTATTTTACTAGAAATCTATCCATTGTCATGTAGTTTTTGTTTTGTAATTTATTAGCAATGCTAATTTTCCCTACTGTTGAACTATCCAGGCAGCTCTCTGTTTAGAATGAGGTATCTTGTTCTAGTATTTTTGCTACAACTTTATTTCATTTTTTCATCAAAATATGTTGGTGATATTGATCTATAACTCTATTACTGGGAAAATTTTTGTCACAAAGAAATAATGTAATAGGGCACTTATTCCATTACTGAAAAAAAAATTTTATAAAATATGTTTAATTGCTTTTTAAACATTTGATAGAATGAACTAATAGATCTATTTGGACCACAGGTTCCCATCCTTACCTTTTTAGTTTATTTCTTCTAATTTTCCAGAAATTAGATAAAAACTTATACTTTCAATTTTATTAATTTGAATATGTTTATTTATATGTTATATGTACC
Source organism: Monodelphis domestica (assembly GCF_027887165.1). NCBI lineage: Eukaryota > Metazoa > Chordata > Mammalia > Didelphimorphia > Didelphidae > Monodelphis > Monodelphis domestica. Next base: position 344,199,300 of record NC_077229.1, read on the forward strand.
ACATATATTAGGTAATAATCCATTTCCTTATCAGTTTTGCTGATATATAATCTTTTGTTAGTTTATGAGAAGTCTTTGTCTTTCTTCTGTTTTTGAATTCACTTACTTCATTTTGTAAAAAATGTCATGACTTAGCATTCTTTAATGTTTGTATGTTACTTTTGTGTTTCTTTTATTATCATAAGATCATGGATTGAGAGTAGCAATGTTAGAGGCCACCTAGCTCCCTCATAGGTAAAAGACAACCTCTTCATTTTATATATGAGATAACAGAGGCCTGAAAAAATTAAAGTATTAGCTCAAGGTCACATAGATCAAATGAGGGAAGGATTCAAATCTAAATTCTCCAATTCTAAATCCATGGCTTTTAGCAATGTTCTCCATAGCCTTTATTATTTAATTGTGTCACAGGCTATAAAAGATGAGATTAGAATCTCTGCCTTACAGGTATTTATATTTCCTCCACAACTTAAAAGATCGTGTTTGGGCTTCATCTTGAAAGGAAAAGAATGATTCTATGAAGTAGAAATAAGAAGGAAGTATATTTGAAAGCTAAGGTATAGCCCACATAAAAGAACAGATCTGAGAGATGTATTTATTGAGTGTGAGAAATGGAGAGAAGGTTAATTTAACTTGACCATAATGTGGGAAAGGGAAAAATGTATAATAAAGCTGGAAATATTGGCTGGGATCAGAAAAGGCCTTAAAAACTAGATGTTTTATTTAAATTTAGAAGCAATAGGGATTCATTAGAATTTATTATTTAGGGATTTGACATGGGCTAAAGGAAAATGATTTTAGCAGTTATATGAAAAATGGATGGGGGGGGGCAGCTGGGTGGCTCAGTGAATTGAGAACCAGGTCTAGGGATGGGAGGTCCTAGGTTCAAATCTATCTTCAGACACTTTCTAGCTATGTGACCCTGGGCAAGCCACTTTACCCCCACTGCCTAGCCCTCACCACTCTTCTGCCTTGGAACCAATACACAGTATTGATTCCAAGACTGAAGGTTAGGGTTTTAAGAAAAATGGATTGGAATGGAGAGAGATTTGACACAAGGAGACCAATTAGGAAGTGACCACAATAATCTAGGAAAGGATTGATGAGAGGTGGGACTAAGGTTGAGGCTAAATAGAAAGAAATATTCAAATTCTAGAAATGTTTTGGAAATGTTTAGAAATGTTTTAGAAATATAACGATTTAGCAACTTACTATATATGGGGCAACCTTAGCAAGCTCAGTTGCCCAGCAAAATTCGTCAAACTGATCCAGCTCTTTCATGTCGACATGACAGGGGAAGCCCTATCTGGTGGAGAGACTTCTGATCCCTTCAACATCTCCAATGGCGTGAAACATGGCAGTGTCCTCGCTCTGGTACTATTCAACCTATACTTCACCCAAGTATTATGCCATGGTGTGATGGATCTAGACCTGGGCATCTACATCAAATACCAGCTGGATGGCTCACTCTTCGACCTTCGCCTCCTGACTGCAAAAACAAAGACAACAGAGAGACTCATCCTGGAAGCTCTCTTCGCAGATGACTGTGCTCTCATGGCCCACCAAGAAAATCATCTCCAAACCATTGTGGACAGGTTCTCCACCACAACAAAACTGTTTGGCCTGACTATCAGCCTCAGCAAAACAGAGGTGCTGTTCCAACCTGCACCAGGGAGGCCAACTAACCAGCCATGCATTACAATCGATGGCACGCAGCTTTCTAATGTCAACACTTTCAAGTACCTGGGCAGCACCATCGCCAACGATGGGTCCCTAGACCACGAGATTAATGCCAGGATCCAAAAGGCCAGCCAGGCACTCGGGCGGCTGCGCTCCAAAGTCCTCCAACACAGCGGTGTAAGCACTGCGACGAAGCTCAAAGTGTACAACGCAGTGGTCCTCAGCTCGCTCCTGTACGGTTGCAAGACATGGACACTGTACCGGAAGCACATGAAACAGCTGGAGCAATTCCACCAACGCTCCCTCCGGTCAATCATGAGGATCCGATGGCAGGACCGAATCACCAACCAGGAAGTCCTCGACAGAGCCAACTCCACCAGCATCGAAGTCCTGGTCCTCAAAGCCCAGCTACAATGGTCTGGACACGTCATCCACATGGACCCACAGTGAATACCAAGACAGGTATTCTATGGTGAACTGTCAGCTAGACTCAGGAAACAAGGCCGACCAGAGAAAAGATACAAGGATCAGCTAAAGTCCAACTTGAAGTGGGCTGGCATTACACCAAAGCAACTAGAACTCGCTGCCTCTGACAGAAGCAGCTGGCGAACCCACATTCACCAGGCCGCCACCTTTGAAGATGAGCGACGTTGACGTCTTGCCGCTGCACATGAAGGCCGACACCAGGCCACAACCGCACCTCCCGTAACAACTGGAGTCCCAGGCCCCGTGTGCCACAAACTGTGCGCCTCAGCCTTTGGACTCCAAAGCCACATGAGGGTACATCAATAGTTGATAATGCACAAAGACAATCATTCTCGGTCACCGAGAGACTACCACTAAAGTATATATGGGGGACTAAGGGAAAGAAGAGTGAGAATATACCATGGTTGACTTGTCTAAAAGCATAATTGCAGTTCTTTTTAAAAGAAAAATTGTCTAAGGCTTATTAAATATTGATCATTCCTATTATTCTGTATATACCTGAATTTTAAAAATGTCTTTCTTGTATGCAATAGACTGAGGATATTTCCTTATCTCTTCTGTCATTCTCTTTCATTGGTGGGAGGAGGTGGTAAACATTAGCATACTTACATTTAAAGTTATAATCATTTGAAATGCCTTAAAATAAAAAAAAACCTCTTACTTTCTATTTTAGAGCATATACTAAATACTGGTTCCAAAGCAGGAGTGGTAATGACTATGCAATGGGGGTTAAGTGACTTGCTTAGGGTCACACAGTTAGGAATCATGTAAGGTTATACTGGAACCAGAACCAGGACCTCCCATCTCCAAACCTGGCTTTCTATCCACTGAGCCACCCAGTTACCTGAGAATGCCTTTTTATCTCCTTATTTCTTTTATATTGCCTCCCCCTTCTGTTATTGAGAGAGTACTCCATCTCCAGGATTACTTTTGCTTACACTAATTTGATCTTAGTCCTACAAGTTCTCACCTACTTTCCTGTGGCCAATTCCTGTTTAACTGCCATATATTCCATTTACCCTTCTTTGCTTATATTGTTGTCTTTGCTTTCCTTTCATTTGCTTATGTGTTCCTCTTTTTTAATCATTCTCTCTCTCTCCATAAGAATGTGGTTCAAAATCTTCTCTATCCACACCCCAATTACTTTTCTATTCAACTTCATTTAGAAAAAAACATTTATTTTAGGGCACCTTTTTCTGCGAAGCATCCATTTACATGATCTACTTCCTTATTTTAGCCTCCACCTATAAGAATTTAATAATAGGTCTGAACAAAACAAATCTAGCTTCTTCTGAAGTCTATCTTCCCATTCATAGGTAACAGCATTGCCTGTCCCTTCCATTAAGACATGTTGTGAAAAGTTGGGGAGTGCTAGGAGAAGAGCCAATTTATCTCATTCCTATATTACTACCTTTGTAGATCTCAAACCTATCCTTGCCTCCTATTTTTTCTTTTTTTCACCACCAGTGGAATGGATTTTCTGTTGCTCTTCTCTGAAAGAAGTATCAATTCATGAAAAAGGTAATATGGTGTGATGAATGACTCTCAATGTGACTCCTTCCTTTATCATTACTACTCACCTCTTCTAATTTCATTATATCTACCTCTGAAATTTTGCCTACCCTACTAATCTCACCAAACACATTTATTCATGGGATGTTGTCCAGGAAATTACAACTCAGTTTTTAAAGATGGTTCCTAAATTAGTTGTGCCCCCAAATCAGAGCTTTTACCAACTCCTTGTTACTCCCTCTGTTCTGCACCCCTTCTTCCCATACAATGAGTAAAGGTTTCAATGGTGCCTTTTGTTTCTCTGTCCAAGGTAAGATGCTATTGATGTCTTGTAGCTGCAACTCTAGAGTACTTCACTTCTACTCCTCCTATGTTACTCTCTCATTCCCTTTCATGATTGTCGAGAGACTGCATGAATTATTATCCCTTTTCTGCTCACATACAAGCTCATTGTTTGGTGTGTCTCTGGCCTCTACCTATTACCACCTTCAAAGGATTATTAAAGAAAAAGAGGAGAAAGAAGGCCTTATGAAAGAAGAAGAAATCAGGAAAATGACTTGGAGAAGTTTGGACGATACAGTAGATCTCAATTTGAATTTGGGGATGAGAAATTGAGAAAAATCTGAAGGAGGCTAATCTCTTGGTATATATACTGGTCCAAATTCTACTTCTGGGTCGGGAGGGGGAACTGGATCAAGCAGAACCATGGAGGACATAAAAGTTATGAAAGCTCATAGACAAGTAGGAAATAGAGTTGCTCAGGAGACTCAGGAGGGAAGGGGAGAAGATAGTATGAGAAAAAACCAAAGTAAATCAAAAAAACTAAGTGGAATAATTAGAGAACAAAGCAAATTGAAACAGAAGGTTGTTGCAATGCTAAAGTGAAATAAGTATGGTTGTGGAATTATTGTGATTAAGGAAAGAAGCTTAAAATTGGTTGCCAAAGTTTGAACCAAGTGCCTAGGACTAAAGTATACTCTGGAGATCTTCATGGTGGGTGGAGTTAGCAGGGTATATTTGTATTTCTGTATTTGTCAAATGGTTGTTACCAGTGTTGTAAGTGTAAACTTATGTCCTTGAGACAGAAGGTAAAGGGATTCCAAGAATCCCTTTTCACACTACAAATTGCTAGGGTCAATGCTCTGTGCCTACACGATAAAAGAAATAAGGCTTCCAGAGGCTGAGAAATATGGGAGGAAACAACTAGAGATTTAACCTTGATTAGAATTCTGGAAAGTGGAAGAATGCTACACAGAAGAGAAAAGGGGTAAGGATAGTTGTACAACTAGAGTTCAAAAAGACCTTTCCTGAAAAGGAAGGAGTAGATGCCTTGCAAAGAAGGAACTTACTTGCTTTCCCAAGATTTATAGGGTAGAATCATAGAAGCTATCAGGTAAGAGATGCCCCAAGAAAGGTTAAAAAAAAATTATAATGGCTAGTTTGTTTGGAGGCAATAAATCATCTATTTGCCAATCCAAAAAAAAAAAAGTAAGAGGTTCTGAATATATATATCTTCCTTGGGCAGACAGGACAGAATACCTCATAAGATTTAGCAAAATAAATGGCAATTACTTCTGTAATTCACATAGGCAGAAATGAAAATGGCCAAAGAAACATAAAAATAATATTGTCAATAATTTTGAAGTTGTGGGAAAGAAACAAAGGAAATTCGGCATATATGTTGTTCATTGAAAACATTGAATGCCAAGGAGAAATGGCTGGTTTTGGAAATTGAGACAAGGCTAAAAGACAAAACAAGATAAATAAAAGGTAAATGGAGTAATTAGAGAGCAAAGGCAATTGAAACAGAAGGTTGTTGCAAGGTTGAAGCAGATGAGATTATGGAATTTCTTTTAAATAATTGATAGTGCTACTTTTTTATGTTAGACTTTCCATATAGTCTCACTTATTTAGAATGTGGGAAGATATTTGGACTTCAGTATCAGGACTTAAAATACAAGGATGAGATGACACATATCGCATATTATATACTATAATCCAAAGGCTATGTCTTGCAAATTTAATCATGGTAGCTACAATGAAAAAAGAATAACAGTAAACATGAAACAAGTAGTTCACCAGAGATACAATCCAAGAAAGGAACCAGTAGGAAAATACTTGGTTTCCACTGTCTAGCACAGAGAAAGAGGCTTGAGATAGGAACACTGATCCTACCAGCAAAAGGAAATCAATACAAAAGGCCGACTAAAGGACCAGACTCCAGTTATCTAACTGTCTGGTCTATGTTCCAAAGAAATTTAACCCTTAGGATTAAGGCTCTAAGAATTGATGATAGACTCTTTCTTGGAAAAATGGTGGTTTTGCCTAATCTGATGATGGGTGCCTGTCAGGTTCTTCTTTCCTCTTGAAAAGTATGAACTAAAGTTTAGCCTTTGGGTAATAAACATTAGAAAGCAGGAGGGGCGGGGTATAAGCCAACACTGTCCTATTACAGTGTTAGCTGAATATTACATTTGAGGCACAATGGGGGGCAGCAACCCTTGCAATAGAAGAAACAATAGGGTACAGCTGACATTTGCAATAATACCCAGTAGGGAGCAGTAAAGACACTACCCAAGGTGGAGCTGGCCCAACAGAACAGGACAATGGCATCACTAGAAGGCACAGGCAGCCAGGCAGCAAGGAAGACATAAGATGTTTCTTTGGGCATGTGTGCTGCCCGCCTTTTGGCCCCTTCATCCTCCACGTGTGCTGTGGCCACACAGGCTCCCTACATGTGGTTCTGCATAAATGGTCTCTATGTTGATGGTGCCATTCTTCCCCCAGAAGTTTATTCATTATTTGTCACAGAGGATACCTCAAGTGTAATTGTAGGTGTTTCCTTTGAGAAGGGGGCGGGAGTAAGATAGTTTTATTGCTACTTTTTTTATTTTGATATTTCATTAAATGTCTTTTAAGACAAAACAAAGCAAAACAAAGCGTAATCTTTTACTTCTGGCTGACTAGTAAAAGCCCCAGTGATTGGGACTTGTAAACTGATTTTCACTGGATGTATACTCTGAGTCCTTGAACCCTGGCTAGCCTTTCTAGAGGGACTACATGTGAGAGGGTGGGTCCAAAATACTAGGTAAGAATACCGCCCCTCCTTCACTTCTTCTGAGAATATTTTCATTTTTCCTATTCAAGCTATAGGAAGATAACATATATATAGTTTGTGTGTGTTTAATAAGATGAAACCACCTATATTAATCAAATTAATATTATATTATATACAAAGTCCTTCAACTTTTAAATATACCAACTTATTTTTATAAACTTTCATTGCCCCAAGTACCCATTCTCTTTATTCTTCCTTTGTTTAACCAATAATGCTATATATATTCAGCCTCTCAGGTTATGTCCTCTCTTAATATTTCAGCTATAATCAGTGACTGTGCCATAGGCAAACTCAACCAATTCAAATCCAAATCTGAAGGTGAAAGTTTTGAGAAATATGCCAATTATGCAAAGCAGATATTCACTCAGCTTAACAAAGGTAAAGAAGGGAAACAACTATTTAGCAAGTTTGGTGCATAAAACAAAGCACATGTAATTAAGTAGACTTTACTGGTCCTTGGAGCTTAGGTGTATGACACTCAAAGAATGGAATTTAATACAAATTCTATGACTAATTAAAGTCTACAGAACTGTTTCATATCAGGGAGCATAGGATTACTACATGAAAAAAACTATGGGAATCTAGTAAATGTCTGATAACAATATCAATAATAATTTTATACATTTCAAGAAGCCGTAATTTCATCTATTTAGGCTGGTTTTAAGTGAATCAAAAAATTGTCTTTTCCATGGACTTTATTAGGCATTTAAGTGGCACAGTGGATGCAGCACTGGGCCTGGAATCAGAGAACCTGAGTTCAAATCCAGATTTAGATTCCTAATTGTACATATTTCCTAGTTGTGCTTCCTGGTTGTATGTACCTGGGAAAGCCACTTAACCTCTGCTTACCTCAGTTTTCTCAACTATAATTGGGAATAATATAGTGTCTATCTTATAAGATTGTTGTGAAGACAAAATGGAATAATATTTGTAAAGCACTTAGCACAGTGCTTGGTACATTGTAGATACTATATAAAATGGTTATTTTCTTTTTTTTTCCCTATAAGGGATAGGGCATTTTGACACACAAATAAAATGGTGCTAGTCTTCATGTGTACAATAAAAAATAAAGATGATTCACCACATATGTTTCCCAATTCATGGCTGTAGTTGTTTCATAGAGAAATGGAAATAAATGGCAGTTGGTGGCTCTAAATTGCTGTCATCATCCTTTAAAAAAGATTTTGTGGGGGGCATCTAGGTAGCTCAGTGGATAGAGAGTCAAGCCAGAGATAGGAGGTGCTGGGTTCAAATGTGACCTCAGGCTCTTCTTAGGTGTGTGACCTTGGAGAAGTTACTTAACCCTCATTGTCTAGCCCTCACTGCTTTTCTGTCTTGGAACCAATACTCAATATTGTCTTAGGACAAAAGGGAAGGGTTTAAAAAAAGAAAGTCTTTGTGGATTATTCTGGAGACAAGCCAATCACTTCCTGCAATGATGTCTGAAAAGTCAATCTTTGAGTGGTCAAGACATTAGTCAACCTCAGAGTTTCAAAAACTGAGGTAAGACCTTCATAGTGTCCTTCAAACCTGAACTGAGTCAGATACAAATGCAGATTAGTATCCTTTGTGTTAGCTAAACTGATCCAGTCTCTTAATTTCTCATAAGTAATTTCCTTTATAACCTACAAGGATAGAGATGGAAAGCAAAATATATACATAGGCTTAATTTAATGATATAATAAAAGCAAAGTCTGAAACATTCAAAAGAAACTAGGCAAAAGGAGTATATATATAATTCCTCCAATCTTATTTGGGGAAACATTGCAACACTATTCCAGATACTATCAGCTAAATTCTTTGTTTAAACAAGGAAATATGCTGCTCTTTTTCTTTTTAAGATTAAAATTGTAATTAATAGGTTTTTATTTTCTAATACTTCCACCTCTGTTCTTCAATGGAAAAGAAAAAAAAAGTCACAGAAGAAATCTTTGTATTGTGAAGATTGGATTTAGCTCTCCCCTGATTGTAACAATGAAGGTACTTAGCTCTTCCTTGATTGTGAAGATTAAATTGTAATCCCCTGTCTATTTTTAGATTTTAATCCCCCAAAATGTAAGCAAAGTACTTTAAGTTGAGTATGGAGATCTACCCATTTTGGATTTTAACCATAAAAAGGTATGAACACCCATTTCATACATTGAGTGGGAGGTCTGTGACCCACATGTGAAAGAGTGGGCAGTCCTAGAGTGGAACATCAGCTGTGAATGGTAGACATGAAAATTTAGGGGAAGTGACACAAGAGAAAAAGGTCTTTAAAAGTGGGAAAAGATGGGGGCAGCTGGGTAGCTCAGTGGATTGAGAGCCAGTCCTAGAGATGGGAGGTCCTAGGTTCAAATCTGGCCTCAGACACTTCCTAGCTCTGTGACCCTGGGCAAGTCACTTGACCCCCATTGCCTAGCCCTTACCACTCTTCTGCCTTGGAGCCAATACACAGTATTGACTCCAGGACAGAAGGTAAGGGTTAAAAAAAAAAGTGGGAAAAGAGACATACACAAAGACATTTGGAGTGAAGAGACACTTGGAGGAGAGAGAGGACTTGGAATGAAGAGACACACTTGGAGTGGAGAGAGATGCTTAGAGTAAAGACTCACACTTGGAGTGGAACCTCCTGTAAGAAGCAGTTCTATTGGAGTTGAGGCTGATAAAGAATCTGCTGATTGAAGTGACACATGGTGAGTGTAAAAGCTGACTTCCTTTCCTTGGCCTTTCTGGAGGCATCAGCCTTGGGAAAGACCCGTGGACTTGATACGCCTTTCCCCTGTCTGGAGCCTTTGAATTCCTACCTGGCTTAGAGGAAACCAGAGCTTTCTCTCTCTCTCTCCCTTTTCTTCTCTTTCTCCCTTCCTTAATATCTTCCCTCTATTGTAAAATTAACTATCATAAATTCCATTCTGACTTTAGTAATTTATTTTGGGGATTTAGCAATTAAATCCCTGATGACAAATTAAATAATATTCAGTCCAACCATAAATTTAAGAGTATCTAATACACATAATCAAGCAAAACAAATGCCCATATTGGCTATGTCCAAAAAAATGTGCCTCTTATCCTTATCCTACAGTTAATCCATCACTTCACTGGTAGTAGGTGGGTAGCATTTTTCATCACTGGTCCTTTAGTATCATTGTTGGTCATTTCACTGAGCAAAATTCTTATGTTTTTCAAAGTGATTTGCCTTTTCAATGATGCTGTTAGTGACTTTGTGGTTCTGCTGACTTTACTCCACATCATTCCATTCAAATCTTCCTCAGTTTCTTTTAAATTGTCATCTTTCTAATTTCTTACAGTAGTTCATTAATGAATATACAACAATTTGTTTAGACTTTTCCCTGGTAGATGAGTATTCCCTTTATTTTCAGTTCCTTGCCATCACAAAAAGAAACCACTATAAATATTTTTATACAAATAGGTCTTTTCCTCTTCTGTATATCTCTTTTAAGGTATTAGACTATTAGTAATACTATCAGGTCAAAGTACAAGAATAATTTTAGTGAATTTTGGAGCATAGTTCCAAATTACTTTCTAGAATGAATGGACCAATTCATAACTCCACCAAAAATGCACCACTGTGATTGTTTTCCTGCAAATATTTCAACATTTGATATTTTTCCAATGTTATAATTATATAAAATTAAAAACCTTTTACAATGTAGCTAAAATAAGGGAAATACATATCAGGGAAAATCTTTACATTAGATCGATCTTATAAAAGATCAATGGTTGAAATCTATAAGGAATTGACACAAAACACAAAATTAATAATCATTCTTCAATAACTAGGTTATCAAAGGATTTGGACAGCATTTGAAATGAGAAATAAAGTCTCAAAAACCAACTGGTTATAGACAGATTCTCAAAGAGAAGTCTAATATCTAAAACCTATAGAGATCTTTGTCAAATATATAAGAATGTGAGCCATTCCCTAATTATAAATTGTCAAAAGATATGAACAGGTAGCTTTTGGATGGAGAAATCAAAGCTATATATAACTATATGAAAAATGTTCTAAACCTTTATTGATTAGAGAAATGCAAATCAAAACAATTCAGATTTTATCTCACACCTATCAAATAAACCAAAGTGATAAAAGGGCAAAAAGGCGAATGTTGGTGAGGATGTAGAAAAATGGGGACACATATTGTTGGTGGAACTGTGACCTGATCCAACCATTTTGGAGAGCAACCTCGAATTATGCTCAGTTATAAAACTGTATATACCTTTTGAACTAGAAATATGACTATTAGATTTATTCCCTAAGGTGATGGGGAAAAATAGAAAAGAAACTATATGTTCTCAGATATTTGGAGCAATTCTTTTTGAAGTGGCAAAGAACTAGAAACTGAATGGATGCTTATTGATGGGGAAAGAGCTAAACAAGTTATAACATATGATGGTGATGAAATATTACTGCACTGCAAGAAATGACTAACAGGTTAATTTTGGAAAAACATGAAATTATGAAAAGTGAAATGAGAAGAACCAAGAGAATATTATATATAGAACAGAAATATTGTTGGAAGAATGACATGTATGTCTACCTCCAGAGAAAGGATTGATAAAAAGAAATAAGTAATACATAACTTTACATATACATATATCTTTTTGTCAAATTATGCCTTCTCTAAAAGAGGAGGGAAGGGAAGGAAGAAGTAACTGGGTGTTTTAATATAAAAACTAATTAATTAATTTTCAAAAACAATCAACTGGAAAGAATGTTCAAAATCACTTATAAGCAGAGAAATAAAAGTTAAAAACTGCCCTGATACTTATCAATTTAGCTTCATGCTTCAAAATATTCTGGCTCTTTTCCTATTCCCTGTGATTTCAAAAACATTACTATCCCTTGTATCCTGTTGACTCATTGTCGGTGAATGCATTCTTTCCATATATAGGCACACCCTTTTGGCTATGGCCCTACCAAGGCCCTACCTAATCATGTGGTCTTTGATTTCAACTCAATTGTTTCTGCAATAACCTCCACAACTTCTTTCAGTGCCCCCCAAACCCATCCCTCTTTCAAACTGCCCCATTTCTCTTGAGAGCAGCACCATCCTTCCAAATTCACTCAGTTTTGTAACCTATGTATCATCCTTGACTATTTGCTTACTCCACATATGAAATCAGTTGCCAAATCCTCTTATTTGTACCTTCACAACATCGTTTGCATCCATTCTCTTCTCTCCACCCATATAGTCACCACTTTTGTTCAGGCCTTCATCATTTCTTGCCTAGAATATTGCAAGAGTCCCTTTATTGTCCTCCCTGACTCATGACTCCCAACTTCAATCCATCTTCCACAGAGGCACTAGGTGGTTTTCCTAAGGTATAGATCTGATCATGTCACTCCCCTTGCCAATAAACTTCAGTGGCTCCCTATTACCTCTAAGAGCACATATAAATATTTCTGCTTAATATTTAAAGTACTTCATAAGTTAGTCCTTATCTGTCTATACCTAGGATTATTTTCAATTCCTTCCCTTCAGCATTCTACAGTCCTGTCAAACTGGTCTTCTTACTTTTCCTCAAACATGGCACTACATTTCCCATCCCTGTACCTTTGCGCTGGTTGACTCCCATGCCTGGAATGTACTTCCTCTTCATTTTTCCTCCCTAGATCCCCAATCTCCTCCAAGATTGAGCTTAAGCATCATCTTCTATATGAGACCTTTTAAGATCTTCCCTCAACCCTCAAAAAATTGTGCCCTCCCCACCAATATTAGTTTGTATTCTTTTTGTAAATAGTTATCTTTGTACCTGATTTGTCCCTTCATAGAATGTAAGCTCCTTTAGGAGAGGAACTATTTCACCTTTATCTCAGTATCCTAAGTACATAGCTTAGTGCTTAACATACAGTGAGTGTTTAATAGGTGATTTTTGATTGATTGATTGTCCTGAGGTATAATTTATCTGAGCTGAGTGATTCAAACTCATTTATATCAGCCAGATATTACTGTAATTCTGTTCTGGATATGCTGATGTCTAGAGTGTCCAGAAATCTTCTAAGGGACCAGAAGAAAACTTGATGGCATGTAGTGATATTAGATCTGGGAACAGGCAGGAAAAGAAAGTTGGCCATGAGGCTGGCTATATTTTTGAAGAAATCAGCAATAGAGACCATACATATTTTATAAAGTTGTACATGTATGTAGCAGCTTGTCAAAGACCAAATTGTTTTAACAGTCTGACAAGGGTCAAAACCAAACCATTCAAAGACAAAAGAGTGAATAGTGCCCCTAGTGCACAACAAAAACTTTGATTCAATAAAGCTATATAGGATACACAGGATTTTGTAAAAACTAGGAAAAGCCCTAATCTTTTTACCCTAATTGCAGCTCTCCCTCAGATGCGAAGATCTCCTATTTGCCTTTTGTCCTCTGCTTCTGCCTCCTGAGAGAGAAGCAGATGCTACTGGCAATTTTCCTGCCTTGGGCTTCAATTTCTTCTTATTTTTATTCTTTATTCTACCCTTTTGAATTTGAAATTTCTTCATACTTTCTGGGGGAAAAAAAACACACCAAAAAAAAAATGGAACAGTCCCTCCTGTGATGTTACTGTTACACTATCTGCCTCAATAATTATTACTTGCTTTATCATTTACTCCCCCCAAAAGCTAAAAAGCCCTAATAATTTTAAAAAGAGTAAGTATCACTGCATTTCTGAATTTTTCCTTCCTCACATGATTCTTACAAGCATACTATCACTTGGTATTCATCCTTGATTATGGGCTTCTCCTCACATTTCTACATCTTGACTCAGACATTTATTGGTGTGTGATCCTGGGAAAATTATTTAACCTCTCTCTACCTCAGTTTCTACCTCTATAAAATGGGGGCAACAATAGACCTACTTCCCAACATTGTGTGGAGGATAAAATGAGATAATATTTATAAAGTGTTTTGCAAATCTTAAAGTTTTTTAATTAATGAAGGTTATTTTGATGATAATAATTTTATTTTAAAATCTGAAGACTTTTTGGAGAGATTTCTATGCATTCACTTTGATTTCTTTAGCTATCTCTTTCCTCCTTAGGATTATTCAAAATTTTAAAGTCATGATTATATTTTCAGAGCATTGCACCTCATGTCATTTTGGAGTTTACACATCAATCAAATAATTTCTAATAAGTACATATAAGTGCCTACTATACCAGATGTAAGAGTTAAAATAGTGGTTTTGACAAAAATAAGTGAGCAGCTTTTTTAATAATTTAAGTTTTAATGAGAATATAGGAGAGTTGTAAATTAACATTTTCCCTTTAAGCCAAGGAAAAGAAAACTTCTAGAAGCTTTTAACAATTAACAATTTAGTTTAATTAAAATAGAGAGTGTAAAAGAGTATAGTAAAAGAGGGAAAAATAAAAAAGAGGAAAGAGAGATTTCTAATCTTATACCTATAAATATGCCTAAAATTCCTAATATTACCTAAAATTGCTAATACTACCTCTAACTGTCTTCTGAGGATAGTTTCTTCTTCCTAGCACAGCCCAGGCCTAATCTAATCTACTCTATCTATAAATTATTCACTAACTACCCAACTCCCTCAAATAATGGATAGTCACCACTCACTCCTCCAATTAGTTTTCTATAGCTACCCAACTGTCATTAGGCAACTGACAGTAGATCCTTAGCTATGAGACAGACCTCCTGCTCTCAAGAGATCCCAGAGGCAAAAAGCCCTTTAAAGGCTAAAGACAAAAGTCCTCTCAGTAAGCTCAGGCCAGCCTTTATATTCCAGCAACTAACTGCCAACCCACACTACCAGCAACCAACCCCAAACAACCAACTCATGCCCAGCAGCCAACTTCCCCTCAACTTCCAGCCCTAACTGTCAGTAACTCACCAACAACTGACAGTGACTGACAGCCTGCAACTGATGCTCACTCAGCAAGGGGGTCCCCAGTTCCTACTTCCTGTCATTGTGGGCTGGTTAATCCCTACATATCTCTATGGTAAGAAGACCTCCAGGCCCCCCATTCGATTAAAGAAATTAAAGAATTCCTTTTTTACAAAGGAGAGTCCCTGATCCAAGGAATTTACATTCTAATGGGGGTATATATACATATATTCATATATATAGGGTATTTTGTAATGAATGGAATATAGTTTTGGGAAGAAGGTACTAGCAAGTTGGCAAGGGTAGAAGGGCAATAAAAGTCTTATGTACAAGGTGGCACTTGAACTGAATCTTGAAGGGAATTTGGAATTCTAGGAGGAAAAGATTAGGAGGGAGACCACTGGGGAAAGCCAGGGCAAAAGCCCAGAATGAGCCAAAAAATCATACTTATCCTTTAAATGAGTTTTTGAAATCTACTTCAAAGTCTCAGGAATATGTCTTATTGTGCTGATTACATTGTTCCTTTACTGTTAAATATTTTAGTATGATATTAAGAGATTTATGGAAATTGTGTGAACCAAGCTGACTCCATCTTGTAAAATTGATTCCATTTTGAGACCTACATTTCATTTTCCTATAAATTCTACCTGCTTACTAATTGTGGGGGTTGACTGACATCTTCTTTCACATTCAGGAAAGTCTATCTGCTGACTCTCCCTTCCCATAAGTCCTGAAACTCATTTGTCCTCCTCTCAACTCAGAAAGTCCCTAATCTTTTATCTAATTAGAAATCAAATTACCTAATTCCATATCCTGGTTTACATATTGTTAATTATTTTCTTTTAATGCATAAAAATCTGTCTCTCCCCACCCCATATTTGGGGTCCATTGCCAAGTTGAGAGGCCTGGTCCTAATTTTTTTTCCCCAAGAATACCATTGTTTATTAAAGGGGCATGAAATTCCCATTAACAAAGAATGGATGTATTTAGCCAACTTCTTTCCAAAACAGAGTAAATGAGTCCTTCCTCTTGATTATAAAGGGAATTGTGTCCTCTTTCTAATTGACCAGATAGTTCAACCTTTCTGGTCCTAATTTGTTAAACAACTGGCATGCATTGCTTGATAAATTGATATGTTCAAATATATGCACCTTTGCTTCCTCAGTTATTTTAGATTTCACCTGTAACATATCCTTCAAGATTCCCAATGTTTCTATTTATCCAACTAGTTTACAAAATCACAGGACTTTAGCCTTTTCTTAAACACTCCCAATGGTGGTTTTGTTTGAGAAACAATCCAAAAATTCAAATTTTCCATCACTAGCTAGACATAGAGATTAAACAACTCCTGAGGAAGTCAGTCCTTTATCCCAACTCTCTCAAAGGATATCATTGGATTCCTTAGCCTACAAATCAGTCTCTGCAAACAGTTTCTCAAGCTCACAAAGAAACCATTTCATTTCTATTTCTGCTCAAATTGGTCACCCACACCCATTCTACTACTTCCTTAGAATTCTATTCTATCCCTCAGTACTAATTCCTTCCCATTATTCACCATGAAGCTGTATCATGGAATACTCTGATGTGTTAGGTATTGGTTTTCTATGTTTCATATCTCCTTATGCAAACAGTTGTCCTAACTCAACTAAACTCATTCCACCTTATTCCTTGATATAGCCTTATACTTCCTTATCTTTGAAAAAGTCCAATTAAATATTTTTTATGCTTTGAATTTTGGCAATCTAGGAATTTGTCATCATTTTTACATGTTCCTATGGAACTCTCCAGTTCTGTACTGATATGAAAAGATCCCCAGAAAGTGGCAAATATGCCAGATATACCATTTATCTACCAATAAGATATATCCTGCTGGTTTCCCTTCTTGAAGAGGGGATCCAGAAGAACTGAGGAGCACACACAAAGTTAAAAAAAAATCCCAACTCTGATGTTTAATATCTGTGTGCTCTTGAGCAAATCTCTTCATTTGTGACAGAGGCTGGCACTAGAGAAAAAGTGCCAGGCTGAAGAGTGTGTGGAACTGATCACATCACCTGGGGAGGGAACTCAGGAGATTGGAATCTTGAGGAAGAGACAATTCTGGCTGGAAAAGCAGTTGGTCTCTCTCAGTCAGGAGAAGCTTAGGAGAGAAGGTTGAATAAGACTTTCTCCTGAGGGTTACTCACTTTTTCCTGCTTGTGACTGGAAATCCTTCCCCCCAACACTTCCAAATTGAAGGGACCCAGAGAAGAGAAACCTGAGAAAAGGCATTTTAAATCTCTGCCAGACTTTAACTCAGCTCCTGTTGCCCTGGGTCTGAACTGTGGCCAAGGGCCCAAACCCAGGATGAGTCAACCTGACTATCTCTCTGGGGGCTTAGGCTGCCAAAACCTGAGTTCTCCCCAACCTCGAGGAGGGAGGGAAAAGGGTTTTAGATAGAGACAGGGACCTCCTTTCCCCCCCCCCTTTCCTTTCCCATTCTTTCCATGCTAGTTATTCCTTTTGTATTACCTTATTGAGTTGACATTAAACGTTATCTATTCCCCAAGCTGAGTGTGAGTGAACAGATCAAGGGGAAACCCTTTGGTCTTGAGTAGTGGAGGGGGGACAAGAGGGACAAAAGCAAATCTGGGAGAGCATTCATAGCTAAGGAGGGAAGGCAGGAGGGGGAAAATCTTCAAACCCCCTCTCCTCTCTCTGAGCCAACCTTAAATATCAGTTGTCTCCCCTGAACCCCGATTTGAGAAGGGAGGTCTCCACTCTTTTTCTCTCTCTCAATACTGAAAGATCAAACCTTCTCTTCATTACAATTGGCACCCCAGGATTTAATAGAAAAAGTAGGTAACCCTCAGGAGAAAGTCTTATTCAACCTTCTCTCTTCAGCTTCTCCAGACTGAGAGAGACCAACTTCTCTTCCAGCCAGAATCTTCTCCTCCTCAAGATTCAAAACTCCTGGGTCTCCTTCCCCATCCAGGTACTCAGTTCCACACACTCTTCAGACTGGCACTGTTTCTCTAGTGCCAGCCTCTGTCACAAACCTCCCTTGGTTTCAGTTTTCTATAAAATGAGAATGCTACACTAGACTTATCTAAGATCCTCTGAAACCCTGGACTACCACAGCCATGCCATTTCCCTTCTTCAGAGGCCCCACTTGACTCCTCCTTATATTTCATTGCTTTGTGTTCACCCTATCTTAAAAGGGCTATTCTAAAGATCCTCACTAACAATAGTTACATTACCTATTAAATGAGCCCTACCCTCTGATACATGTTGTCCTCATGCAACCCTGGCAGAGATGTAAATGCTTGGGCCTAAATCCAGCATAAACACCGATGACTACTCCCTTCCAGCTTCCATGGATCTACTGCCTCACGTCCCACTGTGTTAATAGTCAAAATGTCAAATTTCACTCTCTTTATTACTTATAGTCAGCATACTGTTACATAAACAACCAAGACCAGACATATTATTTGTAAATCTCCTGAACTTTCCCTTCTGAGAAATACTGGGCTTGTACCTTTATTGTGACCCTTCTTTATCTCTCTTCATTGTTGTTTTTCTTAGCATCTAATTTCACCTTTTAATGTAGCTTTTCTCTCCCTTTAAAAAAAATTGTCTTATTGATCAAGTTCATTGGATCATGAAAACCAACATGACTGAAACATCTCATTGACAACAATGAAAACAACTGGTCTCCCACATAGTGAAAGCTTCCCAGTTTTATTAAATTGCTTTCATTCTTTTCCATGAGCCCATCTTTATGATATTTTAACTGAGGTCTGAGAATTAAATCTGATTATTCATTACTATGTGTGTAAATAGTCATGTAACTTTCATGTGCTCCTTTCTCTTTTATTTTATTTTTAAACATTATTTTATTTATTTAAACATTATTTATTTGGTCATTTTCATACATTGTTCATTGGAAACAGATCATTTTCTTTTCCTCCCCCCAACCCCCTTCCCCACTCCTTCCCTAGCTGATGTGCTATTCGTCTGGGTATCACATGTGTCCTTGCTCTGAACCCATTTCCTTGTTGTTGGTATTTGCATTAGGGCGCTCATTTAGCATCTCTCCTGGATCATGTCCCCTCAACCTCTGTAGTCAAGCAGTTGCTTTTCCTCAGTGTTTTTACTCCCTCGGTTTGTCCTCTGCTTGAGGATAGTTTTGTTTTTTTTTCTCGTAGATCACTGCAGGTTGTTCAGGGACATTGTAAAGCCATTACTGGAGAAGTCCATTACGTTCTCTTGTACCTCAATGTGTCAGTCTCTGTGTACAATGTTCTCCTGGTTCTGCTCCTCTCACTCTGCATCATTTCCTGGAGGTTGTTCCAGGCTCCATGGAATTCCTCCACTTTATTATTCCTTTTAGCACAATAGTATTCCATCACCAACATATACCACAATTTGTTCAGCCATTCTCCAATTGAAGGGCATCCCCTCATTTTCCAATTTTTGGCCACCACAAAGAGCGCAGCTATGAATATTCTTGTACAAGTCTTTTTCCTTATTATCTCTTTGGGGTACAAACCCAGCAGTGCTATGGCTGGATCAAAGGGCAGACAGTCTTTTATTGCCCTTTGGGCATAGTTCCAAATTGTCCTCCAGAATGGTTGGATCTGTTCACAACTCCACCAGCAATGAATTAATGTCTCTACTTTACCACATCCCCTCCAGCATTCATTACTTTCCTTTGCTGTCATGTTGAACAATCTTCTAGGTGTAAGGTGATACCTCAGAGTTGTTTTGATTTGCATCTCTCTGATTATAAGAGATCTAGAACACTTTTTCATGTGCTTATTAATAGTCTTGATTTGCTCCTTTCTCTTTTAAAGTAGTAATTCTTATTTTCAAACATCTACAAGTGAATTTTACCAAACATTAAAATATCATCTAATTATAACATTAAATAAATGATTGAGAACAATTGATAAAGAAAGAGTCTTGTCAAACTCCTTTTATTAAACAAATATCATGCTGATACCTAAACCAGGAAGAGCAAAAACAGAGAAAGAAAATTGTAAATCAATTTCATTAAGGAATATAGATGCAAAAGTTTTAAATAAAATATTAGCCAGGAGACTACAATTTATCACAAAGATCATGCATTATGAGCAAATAATATTTATACCAGGTATATAGAGATGATTTACTATGAAGACAACTATTAATATAATTGATTACATCAACAAAAAATAAAAAGAATCAGGATTATATCAATAGATGCAGAAAAAGCTTTTGACAAAATACAACACTAATTTCTACTTAAAAAAAAAAACTTTAGAAAACATAGATACAAATGCATTTTCCTTTAGATCAGCAAGAAGTATATTTTTAAAACTATCAGCAAACATTACCTCAATGTGGATAAGGTAGAAGCCTTCCCTATAAGGTCAAAAACAAAACAAGGATGCCCATTATCACCAGTATTATTGAATGTTATACTAGAAGTGCTGGCAATAACAATAGTAGAAGAAAAGGAAATTGAGGGTATCAGAATGGGCAACGAGTTAATCAAACTATCTTTTTTCCCAGGTGATGTAGTGAAACACAGAAAATCCTAGAGATCTAAATAAAAACTAAGTGTGACTATCAATACTTTTAGCAAAGAAGGAGGATATAAAATACACCCATATAAATAATCAGTGTTTCTATGTGTATGACTAACAATGTCCTACAAGAAGAGATAATAAGAGATCAGCAATTTACATTAACCTTAAAGATAGAATAAAAACCTAGAAGCATGTCTTCCAAAAGAAATCCAGCAACTGTATGAATGTAATTCTAAAACACTTTTTATAGAAATAGTCATATTTAAATAATTGGAGAAATATTGTTTGTGGGCAGGCAGAGCCAATATGATTCAAACAACAAACCTACCTAAACAAATCTGCTTATTCGATGTCATCCCAGTTAAATTAACTGAACTAGGAAAATAATTTTTAAAAGTAATTTGGAAAAACAAAAGGTCAAGAAAATCAAAGGAAATAAAGAAAAATATGTTAAGGAAGGAGATCTAGCAATATAAGATTTCAAACTATATTATAAAGTAGCAATTATCAAAAATATCTGGTGCTGGTTAAGAAACGGAAAAGTAGATCAGTGGGACAGAATAGACATACAACAAATAGTCATAAAAAGATTATACTAACTTTATGCCTGATAAAGATAAAGGTCCAAGTTTGGGGGAAAAGAATTCACTATTTAGTAAAAGTTGTCAGAAAAACCAGAAAGCAGTTTAATAGAAGCTGGCTTTAGGCAAATATCTTACACCATTTACCAAGATAAGATCAAAAGGGATACATGACCTAGTTATTAAGAGACATATTACAAACAAATTAGAACAGGGAACATATTACCTATTGGATATATGGATAGGAGAGGAATTTATGAATAAGCAAGAGATAGAAATCAGTATGAAATGTAAAATGGATAGCTTTGAATAAATTATGTTGAAGAGATTTTATTTAAATAAAATTAATGTGCCAAGATTAGAAGGAAATCAATAAGTTGAGGGAAAATTATTTATAGACAGTTTCTCAGATAGAGGTTTCACATCTAAAATATATACAGAATTTTGTCCAACATATAAGAATATTAGGCATTCCCCAATCGACAAATGTTCCACAAGTATGAACAGACAGGTTTTTGGATGAAGAAATTGGAACTATATAAAAATATCTGGAAAAATTCTGTAGAATATTATTGATTAGAGAAATGCAAATAAAACTACTGAGATTCTCATGCCTATCAGAATAGCTAAAATGATAAATGGGAAAAATAACAAATCTTGGAGGATATGTGGGGGAAAAAAGAGTTGCTAAAACATTATTGGTAGAACTTTGAGCTCATCCAACCATTTAGGACGGCAATCTGGAATTATGCTCAAAGAGTTATAAAACTTTTTGAACCAGTCTTACCATTATTAGGTTTATTTCCTGAAGCGCTCAAGCACAAAGAAAAAGAAACTTTATGCTTTAAAATATTTTGAGCAGCTCTTTTTGCTGTGGCAAAGAACTGGAAACTGAAGGGATTCTATCATTTGAGAAATGGCGGAACAATTTGTAGTATATAATTGTAGTAGAATACTATTATGCAGTAAGAAATGATTTTTTTAAAAAGAAAGAAATGACAAACAAGATTATCACAAAAAACCTGGAAACACACAAGATCATACAAAGTGATGTGAGCAGAACCAGGAGAATAATGTATATAATAATATTAATAATGTATGATAATCAACTAAGTGTTATCAGCAAGGCAAAGACTCCAAGGGATCCATTCTGAAAAAGAATATCCACCATACTAGAAGGAACAGATAGTTGGAATATAGTTTGAAACCTTCCATTCTTCATTTTATTTGCTCCATGAATTTTTCTGTAGCGTAAGCAGTATATGTCTTGTTTCACAATATGATGAAGAGGGAAATATGTACCATATTATAATGTATCTACAACCTATATCATATTAACTGCCTTCTTAAGAAGGGGCAGGAGTGGGAGGGAGATGAAAAAAAAGAATGAGAATTTTTTGGGCATAGCTAATGTGAGAATTTGTTTTTCTTGGATAGGTATATTTATTACCTATTTTTCAAATGCCTATTTATGGCAAATCATGTATATTATACCATTACTATGTTCATTGTTGCATTATATTTTTTAAATGGCAAGTTAAAAAAAGCTTTTTATTTACAAAAAAAAAGAGAGATTGAAAACACAATATGTCACCATACCTTTGATTTGTTATTCAATACTTCAAAATGAATGAAGATACATTCTAGATTCCTTCCACCCGTATCCTTTCTCACATAAATCAGCAATAATGGAAAAGGAACACATGAGTTTGATGAATAGCAACAGGCTTTTATTATATTTTAGATGCAGGTTTCCAGAAGACAGCATACAACCAATTGAACCACATGAGGTCTACACACACCTACCTCTGTTTCTTGAAAGAGTCTGAAACCACCGCTATGTGTCATTTCCTTTTGGGATCAGTACAAGGATTCTTTCTACTTGCAAGGGCCTATCCACTGCTCTTAACATTTAAATTAGTATAAGCACTTCCTACTTCTTCAGAATTTCCAGGTATGAATTTCCAAATCTTTGGATAGTTCCAAGAGTTCAGAAATTGCATTAATACCAATATACTTTGAATAACTACAGAGTACTGTTCAAATGCATTGCCAAAATAAACTCAAATTAGCTCATTAGCCTTGAAAGTATTATAATTATTCTATCTTTTATAGTGACTTTGTTAGGCTTATACAGTGTTTATTAAAAATAATTTATACTATACCTTCCAATATATTATATACTAAAAGCAATCTCTGCTTGTTAGTGGGAAGGCAAATATCTTGGAAACTAGCCAAAATTATCACAATAGGTAGAAAACTATTTGGTTTAAAGTTGGCATTTGATAAATTATGATAAAGTATGATGAGTATTCTACAACTCCATTTAGGGCCTCAATGATGAAATTAATTGGGTGTTTTAATAGTGAGAGATTATTACATAAGGAGTCAAAGGTTGATCCTTAAGTTCCACCTCAGAATTTAACTCACATACCTTTAAATTTACTTAAAATATTTCCTTCACTTTCATTATGGAATGAGTTAATGGTTTTCAATAAAGAATAAGAGTATATGTGCTCAGCTGATTCATGAAAATCTGCAACATAATACCATTGAGTAAGCAGGCAAATCCTTGTTCTCCATGTCTAAATACTGCCTGTTCATTAGGGGAAATAAGGATATATGTCCAAAAAAGAATTTGCTTCTGCAGATGAGGAAAGAGGTGGACCATTATAAGAAGAGATAGAGATACTGAATAGGGCATTTGAGGGAACTTTATGTTCATAAGACACAAAGAATGGAATACTAACACAGCCATGGTGTTTAAGTCAGGTCTTTTCTTCAGGAATGTCTGGAAATCTTCTGTTATTAAATGACCATACTTTCCCCTGAAAGAATATAGTCATGAGTAGGTAATTCTTGGTTGTAAACCCAGTTATCTTGACTTCTGGAATATCATATTCCAAGCCTTCCAGTCCTTCATTGTGGAAGCTGCCAGATCCTGTATAATCCTGACTGAGTCTCAATGATATCAGAATAATTTCTCTGTCCATTTGCATTACTTTCTCCTTAGCCTGGGAGTTCTTGAACTTGGCTATAACATTCCTGGGAGTTGTCATTTGGGGATTTTTTTTGCAGGAAGTGATCTGTGGATTCTTTCCATCTCTATTTTACCCTCCTGTACAAGAATACTAGGGCAGTTGTCTTGAATAATTTCTTGTAATATTATGTCTAGATTTTGGAGGGGATCATGATTTTCAGGTAGTCCAATAATTCTCAAATTGTCTGTCCTGAATTTGTTTTCTAAATTAGTTGTTTTTTCAATGAGATATTTCAAATTTTCTTCTATTTTTTCATCCTTTTGTTTTTGTTTTATTGTTTTTTCATGAGATAATTATCTTCTATTTGTCCAATTCTAATTTTAAACACTGAATTTCTTCCATGACCTTTTGATTCTCCTTTTCCATTTGATCCATTCTACTTGTCATGTCACTCTTTCCTTTCCTTTAAAAAATTTAGCCTCTCTTTAGAGTAGGTTGATTCTGTTTTTTTGACACTAATTTTTCACTGGATTTTTGTGCCTCTTTTTCCAGTTGAGCAATTTTCTTTTTAGGCTGTTATTTTCTTTTTGCATAACTTTCACTTCTTTTTCCATTTTTTTCCCATTTTTCTTCAAACAGTCTTATTTGATTTTTTTAGTTCCTTTTTGAATTCCTCCAAAGATTGTGACCAATTCATGTTTGGGGGGGCGGGGTTTGAAGTTTTGCAAGTGGTTATCTGGATCTCATCATCTCCTATCAATTTTATTCTTTGTTCTTTTTCCCATAGAAATGTTTAAGGGTCAAATGTTTTTGTTTGTTTGTTTGTTTTTTCTTTTTTGCTGTTTGCTCATCTTATGACCCCTTTTTTTTTGTCTGTGGACTGGAAAAATCTGCTCACCTAGTCTTTCTCCTCTGTTGATTTTTGCCCTAGGGCTAAATCTTCAAGGCAGCCAGCCATGGAGACTCAAAAGGGCCTACCTAGATATACTTCCAGACCTCGCTGCAGGTTGGTGCCAGGGCCAGGGACCTCAAGGAGTGGGTCTGAGGTGCTCCCTTGCTGGTGTAGCCCATGTCCAGGGTGAAAGTTGGCCCATGCCCAGATTCTGAATTTGACACTGTAAGTGTGTATGTGTGTGGGTGGTAAGCCATCACTCCTCTGTTTGCAGTTTTGCTTCCCATTCCTCCTTATTCTATGAAAATCAATTCTCTCTCAAATTGTGTTCAGTGGGAGAGCCCCCTCACTTATCCTACTTTGACTCCTGATGTTTTGAGGCACCTTCTAAAGACTGGTTTAGAACAATAATCAGGGTAGTTTGGGCTTTTGCTGCTACTAAACCACCATCTTGGCTCTGCCTCCCTTAAATGTCAACAAATCCATGATGGATAAGAGCAGATTCACAAAATATGACCTTGCTGACACTAGAGAGATCAGTATAGCAGGAAGCTATATGATATAGTGAGAAGCATGCTGAATTTAGAATGAGAAGTCTTGAATTTATGTCCTGGCACTCCTATGTATTATTTGTATGACATTAGGCAGATCACTTAACCTCCCTAATCTTCAGCTTCTCAACATTAAAATGAGGAAGCTGGAGTAAATTATCTCTTGGGTCCCTTCCAAACATATATCCATCTTTCTCTGAAGTACCTGACCTTATACCTTTCTGTTCTGAGTCATCTCAACTATATAGGTCCTATAGGGAGGGAAGACTCATCAGATAAGAGAATTGCTTGATAAGAAAACATGAAACAGGCTAATACTCAAGTTTCTGGAAATCTCTGAAAAATTATACAATGAAACTACTTATAGAATATCAATGTCTTGCCAACCTGAGCACCCATAAGATAATTAAGGATCTTTTTTCCAAGTTCAAATATAACCTTAGATGCTCACTAGCTGTGTGACCCTCAGTAAATCATTTAACCTCTATTTGCCTTAATCCACTGGAGAAGGAAATGACAAACCACTCCAGTGTCTGCTAAGGAAACTTCATATAGAGTCAAAAAAAGTTGTACAATATTCAACAAAGGTCTTAAGGATTATATATTAGGTGAGGTTTAAACATCCACAAGCATTTTTAATAAGACCCAAAATCTAAATCATTCTATAGAAGAAGGGTAGTTTTACAGTGATTCGAATCGATTTTATGAAGATTGCATTTCAGTCACAGTTAAGGAAACACTATTCTTGTTCTAAGCATTGGTTAGTCTCCCTCCTACAGTGTAGAGACTTTATGTAATGACACTCTTCAATCCAGGTTGACAGGGACAATTAAGCATTTTTTAGAGGAATAGAAGTGGAATTTCAATTGGGATAAAAATAGAATCAAAAAGTGGTAAAGGGAAAATAACATTTGTCAAGAAACTGCAGAGCAAAAGAAAGGAGGAAGAGATTGATAACAGTGCTGTATAAACTAAACAGCAAATTTGAGACTCTTCTTGAAAAACAGAGAACTGGCTATCTGAGAAGAAAATAGATATTTGTCTCTCAAGTTAAGCTGCCAAAAACTGCAGATGAAAGGTCATCCAGTAAGAGTCAGAGGAAGAAGAGAAGAGTAGTGGTGGTTGACGCCTGCTCAGAGGTAAAGAGGTGCTCTTTATTGACCTGATCACAATAAGTGAAAGGTCTGTTGTCATTTAGGAGAATGGATTGTGAAGAATTGATTTGGCTTTCCCCAGATTGAAAGAATGAAGATACTTCGCCCTTTCTTCATTGTGAAGATTAAATTATAATCCCCTGACTATTTTTGGATTTTAATACCCAAAGTGTAAACATAGAATTTAAAGTAGAACACTACTCTTTTAGCATTTTAACCACAAAAAGGTGTGAACTAACCACAAAAGGTGTGAACACCCATTTTATACATTGAGTGGGAGGTCTGTGAGTCCACATGTGAAAGAGTGGGCAGTCCTGGAGAGGAGTGTTGGCTGTGATTGGTAGATGTAAAATTTAGGGAAAATTACACAAGAGGAAAAGGTCTTTAAATAGTGGAAACAGAGACACACAGAGATATAGTCACTCAGAGTTGGAGTGAAGAGAGACACTTGAAAAGAGACTGGAAGACAGACACTCAGAGGGAGTGAAGACACTTGGCTGTGGAACTGGACTCCTGGAGGAGCTGGTGCTAGAGACCTCAGACTGCTTTCTTTTTAGACAGTCACCGTAGTGAGTGTAAAGGCTGACTTCCTTCCTTGCCCCTTCTGGAAGTGTGAACCTCTGAGAAAGGCCCATCTTCTTGAGACTCCTTTCCCCTGACTGGTGCCTTTGAATTGCTAACTGGTTCAGAGGAAGCCAGGGCTTTCTCTCTTTCTCTCTCTTTCTCTTTCTCTCCCTCCCTCCCTCCCTCCCTTTTCTCTCTTCCTAATATCTTCTATTGTAAAAATAAACTACCATAAATTCCATTTTATATTAGTAATTAATTTTTAGGATTTAGTAATTAAATCCCTGGCATTAACCAACCTAATATTCAGTCCAACCAATAAAAAATAACAGTAACCAAGACATAAGGCAATTATCAAGGCATAGAAAAGCATGACCATATGGTGAATCACATGAGCAAAATGATATCATCAAGAGGAACTTTTAAAACAGTGGCAAATATTACAAAATCTTGGACAAAAAACTGAAAACCAAATGTATGCAAGTTGAGTTTTCGTCCTTGTTGCTCACTGAACCCAAGGGATATAGGAAAAGGCTTGGGAAAGGCACAGTTGCCTAAGAAGAGATTTGGAAATCTGAACCATAGCTAAAAATACAGGAATGACATACTTCTTGTAAGAGATGGAGTGCATTTCTGGTATCTAAAATAATACAAAAAGATCTTAATAGGGAGCAGTTGGGTTGCTCAGTGGATTAAGAGTCAGGCCTAGAGACGGGAAGTCCTAGGTTCAAATCTGGTCTCAGACACTTCCTAGCTGTATGACCCAGGGCAAATCACTTAACCCCCATTGCTTAGCCCTTACCACTCTTCTGCCTTAGATAAGGGTTCAAAAAAAAGATCTTAATAGGCTGAATCAGTGGTGGAAAATTGTGTGAATCATATCTTGACTTAGAAAACCACAAATTAATGTTATCTCTATTATATTATATGTTTATTTATCTTGGTAAACATTTCCCAATTACATTTTGGGAGCCTATTTTTCAAGCATGAGTTAACCTATATGGTCACTCATAACCCTTCCAATTTCAAAATTCTGTGAATCTCTGATCCAGCTTTCAAATGCTGACCAGAATATGCATAGTTAGTTATGCATAGTTAGGATCATATCACTCTTCTGCTCAAACATCTTCAAGGGGTCTCTAGTGTCTATTGAGTAATAGTTTAGTGTCTTTTGTTGCCATTTAAAGTAATCCATAATATGGCACCTATTATTTTCATCCCTTTCATACAGTGAAGTAGTCCAAGAGAGCAAGTTCAGGTTGCCTAGTTTCAGTGCCAATGATTAGCCACTAATTTTAAACATCTCTTCCAATTTGTTTTTCACTGTTGTTTAGTTGTTTTAGTCAGGTACATTTCTTCTTAACCCTATTTTGAGTTTTCTTGGCAAAGATACTGGAATTGTTTGCCATTTCCTTCTGCTTTAATTTTACATATGAAGAAACTGAGGCAAACAGGATTAAGTGACTAGCCTGAGGTCCCACAGTGTTTTGGGGATCAGAACTCAGGTTTTCCCAACTCTTGGTCCAGCACTTTGCTTCATAGCTGCCCTCAAATATTTATCTATCTTTACCTGTTATTAAAGAGAATGAACATGTTTTTAACAATGTTTCTTGCAAATTAGAGACTAGAAAATCTCACTCTAAAGTTGCCTCAGTAGAAAACTTGAACTAGGAGAAAGGAGATGTGAGTTCTAGTTCTGAGTCTTCCGTTAATATGAATAATAATGATGTTGATAATTAGTAATAACAACAATATCACCAACTTTTTTCTTCTGTCCAATGGAAATAATAAACTTTCTTTTTTATTTCATAGGATTGTTGTCAGGTGTCTTCCAAACATAGAAACAAGCAGGAAACCAATTATAGAATATAGAATTATAGATTTAGTTCCATAAGATCAAGAAATAGAGGACAGGAGAGTAGTATAAAATTTAAGACAAGTGGAAAGATTTAAATGTGGTTTAAAAAGAGAAGAGCAAATTAGAAAAAGGCCATAAAGAATATGAAGAGATTAGCCCCCAAGGACAGAAGTAGGAGCAGTGGATAGAAATTTCCAAAAGGTAAATTTAGGCTTGGTATTGGGGAAACTTCTTAACCAAGAAAGCTATCCAAAGAGTGGATCATAGACTCAAGAGGTAGGCAATTCTCCTTTCCTGGAAATCTTTAAAAAAAGATTGGACAGCTTCTTATCCAATACATTACAGTGGAGATTACTATTTAGATACAGCAGGCCAGATTGTCTCTGTGGCCCTTGCATCTCAGAGATTCCTTGAATGGTTCCACACCAAACAATACAAATACTATTTCTTACAATTATTACGATAGTTGCTGAAAAGATAAACATATGTCTGAGGGAAAGTCTGAATGAGCCAAAGATTTGAAAGATTGTTGAAATCTTTCTGAATGAGTGTGTTTCTGTGCTTGTAAATTAAAGATGAGCTATATATATGCAGTATGTTGAGGGGAAAAAACATATCTTAATACTTAAAAATAGTAACCCTAGAAGATTAACTGTGATAGCATGGAGGAATAAAGCCAGACTTATGATATCATTAGTGTATCGCATTCTTTCTACCATGGCAAGTCAGCATTTGCTGTACAATGTACTGATTGCAGGCAAGTTAACACTAAGCAGTCCAGTCATGAATGCCAGTATTAAATTAGAAGAAACAAACATTTAGTGATATAGGTAATATTGTATAATGGCATAACTCTGGCTCACACTAACATTATGGGATTTATTAGTCTGCCATACTTGACAGCCTAAATGGGAAAAATCCTATCTCTTCTTGGGCTGAGAAGATAGCAAAACTCCTAATATTAGTCTGAGACCTTTTACAGTCTAAAGTGTATTAGACTCTGAGTCAACAGAAATTTGGGTTCATGACCCATATCTAGCATTTATTAGCTGTGGGATCTTAGCTAAGTAATATAATCTCTTTAGTTAAGTTTACCCATTTATGAAATGGTCATAATACTTGGAATACCTAACAAACAGGGCAGTGATGAAAGGATTTTGCAAATTTTACAATTCTAACCAAACGTGAATTAATATTATTATTTGCCAGTTTTGAGAAGGACATGACTATTTAACCATAAACTTCCTTTTCAACTCTCTCTCTCTCCCTCTCTTTCTCTCCTTCCCTCTCCTCTTCCCCCTCTCTCTTTCTGTCTGTATGTGTCTCTGTCTGACTGTCTCTCTCTCTCTTTCTCTCTCTCTCATTTTCATGAGAACAATAGTTAATGTCCAAATTTCAGCCAGTGTTCAGAGAAGGCAAAGAGAGGTAACAAATTAATTCATTTCACTTCTCTTTCCAAGGTAAATGTCTGTCTATCTGTCTCTCTCTCTCTCTCTGTCTCTCCATTCAAGACACCATGCCTATCTTCACTTTCTCTCACAACAGAGTGAGAATAGCAGGGATAAGGGAGGGAAGATGTGGTAGAAAGAGGTAAGATTATTGACAGAAGAGCAAAATAGGAGGACAGAATGGACAGCAAAATGCACAGAAAAAGGAGAATAAAGTACAGACATGAGGGACATGAAACTGTCATTGGTGTTGGACCTCATGATTCTAGATTCTTTTCAATATGTTTTTTCTACAAATAGGGAGGAATACAAGCATGGATGGATAATTTCTATTTTGTCCAAGAATGACTTTACCCATGAATACTATGATAACTCTGAAAATTACACAGCAGATCAGATATCTATTCCAACTGGAAAAAACATGGCAATGGTGATATGATTCTCTATACCCCCTTCCTTATACTCAACTCTACCTGATCATATCAACTAGTCAGAATAACTTGGGTTAAACTATACTTCTCCAACTGTTTAACTTACTAAATTAGCCAAAGGGGAAAAATAAAAATGAGAACATGGAGTGACTCAAGACAGACTTATAAAATACATATCTGAATGTCACATGCCATCAAATTAGGATAGGTTGTCAGCATATGCAGAGAACATAAATATTTATTTAGGACCAAAACACTTCTCAATATGTTGAATTGGAATCCTTGCAATCTTGCTGTACAACTTCCCTAGTACAATCATATGTACAGAATGGCTTCGACTCTCTGTACTGTGTATGATAGAATTAGGTCAAGTGATTGTGTGTTCCAAATGTCTAAATATTTAACAATGAAATGAAAACCATAGTATTACATTGTAAAGTGGCTGTCATTAGTGTGATAGTGATTAATTGAGGTGTTTCTAACAGTGCCTAAGCTAAGGGTTTTCCTGTTACAAATCATTGGATCAGGGCCTTGCACATAGGAGGTCCTTAAAAGTGCTTATTAGATTGACTACATGAGATTTTGACATGGGAGAGACCTTTGAGATCTCCTATTCAGTCCATTCATACTTCAGATGAAGAAACACATTTCTTATAATCTTTATCCTATTTGTACCTTATTTTATTCAGATAAAGTAATACTTTCTTCTTAATCATTGCTATTTATCTTTTCTTTCTGTCTCCTGGCAGATTATTTGTCTCTCAAGGCCAATTGGAGTCACGTTCTCTCGCAGACTTAACACATGGGACTTTCTCTAGCTTATGGGATGAGTCCTGATGGGCAAAAGGCCACTTTCTGGGAGTGGTAACCGAGAGTAAGATGTCTTTTTTTTTTTTTTTTGGACAAGGATATCATGTACACCTTAAGGTGAAGAAGCAGCTTCCCAAACATCATTAAGATATATATACCAGATGCAGAGAACCTGAAAACAAAATTAGCATTATTAACATGAAATGTCAGAGCTGGTAGGGGCCATAGAAATGATGGCATCTAACTCCCATTTTACAGATCAGAAAAGTGGAATTTGGATACCCATCCAAGGACATTTAACATGTGCCCTGGACCAATATTCTCTTTTTTCATCAACCTTAAACAGCATCTGTGAAAAGTAGCAGGATTTCTTAATTTGAGACTTCCATACATATGTATGTATATATGTACACATGTCAGCACACATGTTATCACATGTGTTGAGTAGTAGGCAAAGTAATTTCATTTTTAAGCACAAGCTCATTTATGTCACATGGCATGAGGTAGCTGATAGTGCACTGCATAGAGCACTGAGTTTTTGCATCAAAGAAAAAATATTGCAAGCATCTGGAAAGAGCAGCTTAAGTGCTGAGAGGATTTATTTTTAAAATATATTGAATTATTTCTATTTCTGGGTTTTCCTTCAGAAGTTCTAATCAGTTCCTTGACCTTTATACACACCCCTTCCTCCTTAGGGACTCCAAGAAATGTTTATCTGAATAAAGCCTGGTTAATAGACAAGAGAAATGATGAAACTCAGTCTAAATGACTGAGGACCATCACCCAGGGGTTTATGAAGAGGTTGAGAGTTTTAATGGACTACCTCACCTTTGGCTATTTACCAGTTGGAGATGTATTAAGATATCCAAAGAAGGGGCTGAATAATGACCTCCCAAATTGTATTTATGAACCTGTGCAAGAGGACCTCCCAGTCTTTTGGTTATTAAGATGATCAGAGACTGTGAATTTATTGGTTAATGCTAGACTAATCAATAAATTGATATTCTAACCAGAAGCCAATCTCCCAGAATTTTAAATTATTATAATGCCAAGCCAGTATCACACAAGAAGCTTGCAGTCAGGAAAGACAGTTAAGAACACATGACATCTGGAAGTTTCTATTATAAGAACTGATCTTGGAATATAGTATTCCAAAAGGAAAAAAAAACATATGAATATACAAATGAATAATTTACCTTTCAAACATGAATATAATCCTATGGAGAGTGAAGGGAGGGAAGTAATGGATCTTTGATGTATAAATATTAAATTAGGCTTTGACTCAATATGAGAGTTATAAAAGTGGTTGCTGTTTAAAAAATATTAACCCATGAGTCAAAATAACTATTAGTAGCTTTTATATACAGCAAGGTAGAGACACTGAAAGTGGGAAAGAAATATGGGAAGGAGACAAAGCCTGGTCTAGCTTACCAGCCCTAAATGTTTCTCTGGTGAAGTGAAGTCCAGTTCAGCACCCAGAAGGGGCTTTCCCAAGTCCTGATCTCCATATGGGCTTCCCAGTAATCCTCAGTCAGAAGTCCCAGTGATGTCTTCAGTCAGAGTTCCACCAATGCAGAATGACTCGAAGGAAAAGCGCGTTTCTTCAGCTCTTCACCGATGCAGAATCCAAGGGAAGAGTCTCTCCAAATGCCAAGGCAGGAAAGAGACCAGACCTTGTTGGTCTATTCTTTTATACCCCCTTTTCCCATCATTTCCTGATCTCCCCCTCTTCACAGAAACCAATTGCAGTCTTTCAATTTGCCTAGCACTTCCCAGTGGGCAGTACCCTTTGGAGGTGAGAGTTTTCTCTAGTAAGTGACTTGTGAATTCTCTAACTTAAGTGTTAAGTAGGGGTATTTTTAAGTTCTTGATTTGATTAACTAAAAATAGACAGTGGCTGAGTTAATTCTTTCTTCACAGATGGAATAGAAAATTTTGATATAAATGTATATGATGTAAAAGTATATGATGAAGTGCAGTGAACACTTTAAGTCAGGGAAAATAAGCAAGTATTCCTTGAGAACCATAAAATCTTCAATAGATATTAATGGAATTAAGAAAAAAAGGTAAGGATTTGGGATTGGATGGATTCTCTTCAAAGGATATTTAAGAGGAAAAAAGGAAGGAATACATTGGTATAAAATAAGAAAGAAAAGGATAGACATATATCTCATGATTTGGGTTAATGAGAATAAACCTAGAGAAAGGGATAAGGGTGCAGCTAATAAATAGACCTCACTCATCTGTAAGTCAAAAGAGGGATTCACACACACACACACATCATTTAGTGTAGAAATTTGGCAAATTCAAGAGGCAAATAATTAAGAATCAGAAGGGTGGATTAAGATGGAGGATAATATTATGGAAGTAATAGTCACAAGCAAAACACACCTGGATCATGCCACTTTTCTTTCCCAGGCCTCATTTTCCTCATCCTTAAAATGAGGGGATTGGTTGTTGATTACTTTTGATGTTCCCTCTGTTCCAGATCTATGATCTTATCTATGACTTATTCCACTCACTGAATGCTCTAACCTGACATTTGGAGATGTGACATCTTGACAGTTTCTGGGAAGATAGTTATGCACAAAATTAACAAGGTACTCAGAAGAGAGCTATTTTGGAGCAGAAGACTGGGTGTGGTTCAAGGCAGTGCTGCGGTATCATTCCCTATAGCCACAGCTTTGGAACAAAAGAGACTATCCTAGCTTTCTCTGACATGCGGAGAGTATATAAACCTTACAATTACTATCCAAGTTGATGACTATGTTTCCTCCTTTATTGGACGAGAAATCTTTTATGAAAGTTTAAAGGCATAAATGATATTATACTATCACCACATGAGCCCATAAGGCCTATTAACTACCACACCCAGACCACTAAAACCATCTGTGTTCCCTCCATATGCAAAGAGAGAGCTCCTGGTTTAAATTTCTTTAATTGATATAAAGATCCTTTCCTCTCATACATGAGGGCTGTAAACCTTAAAATTTCTTAGACTTAGGAATGTTGGAAATTTCACCATTGGGAAATTTCATACTTGAAAAATTTCCTACTGATAGTAAGAACTCTATTGGAATGTGAAAACCCTTGGCATGGGAGGGTCCTTCTCCTCCCTACTTAAGACTACTTTAGGACAGAAACCTTTTGCTAAACAATGGAAAGGGCTTTGACCTATGCTTAAGCATAGAACAGGAAGTTCTTTGAGTCATGATTGATTTTAGAATTGATACAATAGAGATACTTGGAATGACAGAACCAGGTCTTGGAACTTACAATCTCCACCCTACTCAGTCTAACAGGATTTAGGAAGGGCTGCAGCATAGATCAAGATTTAATTATTTGAGAATATGACCTAAAACAGACATGTGCAAAGCCACAGACCTCTGGGCGGTCCTGGGTTAAACTAGAGCCACCATTGGCACAGGGGAGACATCAACAGTGATTGGTAGATGTGAGAACTGAGGGGAGGGAACTTAGATGGTTTCCTTAAAGATAGCAGAGTCTGAGGAGAGAAGGAGGAGGTTTTGCTCTGAGCGAGGTGGCTCTGAAGGAGGACTGAGGAGGTTGCTCTGTGGGAGGACCAGGAGAGAAGGCTGGCTCTGAAGGAGGAGAATTCTCTGGAAACGTTTCTTGAAAGGAGGCTCTCTTGAAGGTGGAGCCGGAGGTTGGCATGAGAAGCCTTACCTAGAGAGATCTTGGGTGAGTGATAAAACCAACTGACTGATTTATTCATTCTTATTCCTTTCTTACTTTCTCTCTTTTTCTATTGATTAATCAGTGTATTATAAATTAAATTTCTCTATAAAACCCAGTTGACTTGGGCATATTCATAAATTGGGAATATATTCCCTGGCGACCATCTTATATTTATATAAAACCAAGACACAGTAGAAAACATATTTCAGCAGTCATAATTGATATATATATATATTTCCCTTGCTCCCAAACATTTTAATTATCACAGGGCATTGTTTCTTATCCCTTATTTTTTATAAAGGGCAGTAGGAACCTGGAGCCAAGTTAATGGATTTATGCCAGAATTAACTGAAAACATGAGATACTTCACCTACTTGACCTTAATGTTAATTTTGATTTGGAAGTTGAAGTTCTCCTGTTTTTCAAAGACATGCTAGCAACATGAACCTTTGAAGAGAAATATTAAAGCAAATCCATGGCATAACTTGGAAGAAAGAAGAGATGAATATCAGTCAACACGAGAAGTGGAAATCTGAAGAAACCTGATAAGTATTCATTCAACCCAACACTATTAGACGCAAAACACAAAATCACAAATTGATATGTATTGGGAGACCTCATGTAAATAAATGAGTGTCTGAAATTGCATTTATGTAAAATGTAAATATGTATATAGTTAGTTTCATAAGGTCTTGAGCAAATAGAAAGATAATAGATATTTCTATTTCACTGACATCATGATGTGGGAACAATGCATATTGTTGTATTATATGTAAATAATCTCTATAAATAATGTATATACTATGATTAGGTTAGTAGCATAGTGATAGGGTCTATAAATATGTACCATAGCATGTATATATGTTGTATATAAGATTAGCTTATAGATTAGACTAGGGACTTAGAGAATAGTTATAATAAGTAAGGAGTAGATTAGGAGTAAGTTAAGTAGCATAGGCAGCTATACTTAGGAATAGACTTAAGCTGCATTTGCAGATAGTAAAGTTTTAATTGTTTATTGTAAAGCTGATGCCAACATTGTGTTTAATGGAAATATTTATATAGATAAAGTAGTTTGCAAATAATTATAGATACATAAAATAGGAAAAATGTTTGTATTAGTTTAACTTAGCAAGAGTAAGTAGTATTAGCACTAAGATTCATATTTCTTTGTAATAGTTTTGTTCAAACATTTATTGTACTGACTTTATTGTAGAACCCTAAAACTACCCTTACCCAAACTTTCCTGCATAGAATTTCTTAGAGTAGATAAAGTTAGCACAGAATAGTGATAGAGTAATGAGGGAAGTTTATTATTTGGGTGGGGGGAGTTAGAAAGTTGATTTAATAGCTTGGTAAGTATAATAAATATAAGTGACCTTGGGAAGGTCACAACAAAAAAAGGGGACAATTGTGGAAAAGAAAACTGAATCAAGCTCTAGACTTTCTGCCACTGAGGTGGAGCAAACAGCAGTTGGAAGGTTAGAGTGAAACTGATGAACAGCAATGACAGTTGGTGGGGAAAGGGGGACTTGGAGAGGGACATTTGGTCTTGTAGGACTCTCTCTTTCCTGTCTCTCAGATTGGAAGGAGCCTCTCTTCCTGGCTCGGGATAGAAGTACTTCATTCCTGGACTTTTCCCAACTGTGTGCCCTACCTGGATTCCTGTGATTGTGTCATCAAACAAAAGGATTTAAGGGGAGCAATTTGAACTATAAAGCTGGTCTTTAGGAGTGTCAGCCAAAAGAGACAAGCCCAACCAGCTCTGAAAGTCAGAACTGTTTTTTCTTCTTGCTGTCTACTGCTAAAGACTTTGAACTTGAGAAAACTAGCACAAATTAGTATAGACAGGAATAAAAGAAACCCTCCACCAACCTATGAGGCCTGGCCTCAGCTCAAAAGCTGAGAGAGACTCAAATCTAATCTAGAGAAATCCCAATTCCCTCTTCCCTGATATCTTCCCATCCCAAACTTGTTATTAAATTCATCTTGAGATAAATAACCCACAGTCAGATAAGAGGACTCTCATTTCAGGGGGACATAGAGGGAGCTGAACCTAAGGACAGTCATTCAACCATAAATTGTCCTTATTGGACCCCTACTAGGCAACTTTGATCTGAGGGGAGGCTTGTCCCTCAGGAGGGTCTGTGCTTACCTGCCCAGGGGTATCTTCAACATCAATCAATAGAGAAGACATACCCTCAGGCTATTATAGTTGGTCCATTTCTCAGGAAAACCATTTTTCAAAGACAGGCTCTCAGCAGGGGGTATAGCTCTTCTTTTTCCTCACCAGCATCCATATTCTGTCTATCCCTTCAACTCCTCCATTCCCTGTTACAAAACCTTCCTTATTCCCTGATACCTCT
Organism: Monodelphis domestica; assembly: GCF_027887165.1. Classification (NCBI taxonomy): domain Eukaryota; kingdom Metazoa; phylum Chordata; class Mammalia; order Didelphimorphia; family Didelphidae; genus Monodelphis; species Monodelphis domestica. Next base: position 344,236,816 of record NC_077229.1, read on the forward strand.
TCAATATCCCTACAATTCCTTTAACTATTACACTTTTTGCCTATGGCATGATGGATTTTACCACAATCAAAATCAATTTTTGAAATTTCATCTCTACATATATCTGCCCTCATTGATTCAGTAAAAATGTGTCCTATTCATTATTGTTTATCATCTTATTCCACAGTCACTGAACACAGAAGACAATCAGCACAATTTTTTTAAATTCAGTTTTCATTCAAACAGCCTTTCAAATCAAGAAATATTTTCTGAGTACCTACTATGTACAGGAAACTTCTAGGCTAGTCCTAGAAAGGATATGGAAAAAAATATATAAAATATAATTCCTCCTTTCAAGGAGCTAGAAGTCTAATTACAATCTATCAACAAGTAATTTGGTAGCATGTAGGAAATCTTGCTTTTTAACAAGAGAAAGAAATTTTTTAAATGCTTGGTTTTCCTCTTTGTTTATTTAGATGATCATTGGGCATGTGATTACTTTGACCTGGAAAATTAGGAACTAGAAATATAAAGTTTATTTTCAAAAAATTTTAGTGTGCTTCTTCTATGCTTAGGAAAACAATCATGTTGATCAGTAATCTCTACTAGGATCTCTCTTGTATGTACAGAGCCTCCTAATTTCTGTAGAAGTATCGAAGGTGATGAAAAGAAGTACCATGTTCACATAGATTTGATAGTCTAATGGAGAAAGGGGAACCACAAAAATGAAAATGTTATGAAAACATAAAGCCTAAAACCCAAAGTTATAGGCAGATAGAAATATTTTCAAGCTAATATGGTACTGGTTTTTGAGGTAACCAGTGTTAGGTGGAATTGGTCATGAAAGATTTCACAAAGTGAGTCTTTGGAATTGTCTTGAGAAGTGTCTACACCACTGTAGGAATAGAAGCATGGATGGTTTTGGTTTGAATAAGGCCCTAAAATTTCTGGCTTACATGTCCTAATTGTCCTTGTTATAAGGGAACACAGCACAAACTTAGCCTGAGTCATACTATTAGTGATGATACAGGTATGAACTCTGATTAAAGGGATTGATTTGTGGGGAACTGGTGATACAAGATCCCAGAATAAATAGAGGTATGAATTGTAAGGCAAGTTTTGGAAGGGAAACCTGAGGTAAAGAGACTAATATCCTCACAGAGATAAAAGATCCTTGGTAGTTATACACTCTTGAACTTTTTCTGAGAAATACTAATGACCTTTATTGTTAGAGTCTAGCTCTGGAAACAGCTTCATGGGTGGCCCAAACTGGGGTGAGGAGGATGTATTTTGGGATTACAGGAGGGTCAATACTGACAAAGGACCACTCGGTTAAGTCTCTTTGAGCAGTGACAAAGTTTAATGAGCTGGGGTACACAATTTATAGGTAAAATGATGTAAGCTAAGAGATTGGGTAAGTCTTTTGCAGGGAAAATGGTTAGTAATGATTTACAAGATAAGGATAATGTATATAGAATCCTTCAGTGGTTCTCAACTGGAGTTTTCTATAGATAATAGATCAAGATGTCAATGTGTGACTCCCTAGCTGGGTTCAGTATCTCAATGGGTGACTCCCTAGCTAGGTTTCACATGGAATTCTTGTACCAGCAGTTTCCTGGCAGGATATCTGGTATCTTGGGGAGAAAAATGAATTGGGTTCCTGCTCAGAGGAAAAGCTATGTGTCTGACTACTTCTAGGTTATGGTCATGATTTTACTGGGACCTATTCTTACTATTGGGGGCTACACTTCATCTCAAAATTTCTGTGACAGTGCCTTCTATGAGACCAAGAAGATAAAGGTGTAATATTCCATGAACCTAGTCCAGGACCCCACTAATGATAGCTAAGCAAAAATTTCCAAGAATCATAGTTATCAAGTCGCACAAATCATGACCCACACACCAATCACCTATTTTTCCTAGAAAAGGAAATGACTAACTGAGCGGTGTCTCTTTCCCCATGGTTTAAGGAAGGAGCTTATGGGTTTCTGAGAAAATGTTGACTACTTGTTTTTCCTTCTTACACAGAAGTAATAGTAACCTGGATTGAGATGGTTTGCTTGGGATATAGGTGTTATAAAAAACTTATTGCAGATATATAAGGCAGCACTAAAGTTTTAATAATGTAAAACTTCTCTGAGACTTTTGGGATACTCTGTATGCATATGTATTGTATATATACATCATATATCCTATATATTTATCATTTGTATTTATATTTGCTTCTATCTTTATATTTGCATATATAAGCATATAAGTATGTTTATAAATACACATGAACACGTATGTGAAGATACACATATGTATACATATCTATTTATGTTTTACTTATTTAAACAAATTCAAAGAGGCCAGTAATACTTCTTTAATCTAAGGGTTTATCTTTAATATAACTGTGCTCTTGAGAAAATCTGGGATGCACAAAAAATACATAAAAAATTTACAAACATAATGTTAAAGATTGTCGTTATTTACGTTAGAAAGCCCTCACTTTAGGTTTCCTTGAGTTATAAGTATTTTTAGTGTAACTAAAGTACAATTAATTTACCAAAGTTAGATAATCATTTGACTTTTAAGAATTCATTCTGTAGATACTGAATATTAGAGAAGTGATAAAGCAAAAGATCTCTGGGGAGTTTTTTCAGAACCTAATTATGTGGACCTAGATTATACACAAGTGTATATATGTGTTCTTATTTAGAGGTTTACTCCATCATGGATATGATATGACATGATACGGCACAACACAATATGGTATGGTACGGTATAGTATGGTGTGGAATGGTATTGTATGATATAATATGACCTGGTAAATTAGGAATGAGAGATATATAATTCACTCCAAAATTTCAAGCTATTTTTTCTCTGCTTAGAAAAACAGTAACTATTTTAATCAGCAATCTTTACTATGATTTCACTGTGTGTACAGTCTTCTATTATGTATATGTACATATATCACACATATACCTTATCTACATCTATGTATGCATATATACATTATACTATTTGTGTATATTATTCAAAATCTTATATATCTAAATATAGACATATGTTTTGACATACATTTATACACAATTATATTCTATAAAATATAGAGATGAATATGTGGAGATAAAGGTAGAGATGGATAGATGATATAGACTAAGATGTGTCTCTAGACATAACTAGATAACTATATTTCAGTATAACTGGTTTTCTTTGAAATTCTATGCAGTTTATTTTATGCATTTAAACACTTGATTCTTGCAAGGGCTTCATAGAATTCCCAGACTGCAAAAGGCATCCATAACACACAATAAAAATATGTAGATTGCCTGATCCCCTTATTCAAATTTGACAACCAGCTCCAAGTTTAGGAACACAACTAGAAGTGAATAATTCACCAGGAAGAAGGAGAGTGTAGACCCCCAAACATTTTCTTGATTATATTTATTTCTAATATATACTAAGATGTTGTACTGGTCACTGGAGATACAAAGTAAAAAAGCACAATACCTGCTCCAATAGAATTTACAATCTAACAAGTGGTATAAGGCATAGATACAAATAAGTGTGTTACAAAGTAGAAAGTGAAAAGGACAGAATTGATCCAAATTATATTATAATTCTGACAGTGTTTGGTGCATACCCAAACCATCTAAAATGTTATTGACTACATGGGAGATGTTTGGGAGATAGGAAAACAGACATACATAGACATTCAGTCGTGGTCTGCTGTGTGACAATATAACCTTTTTCCATTGGCCATGTAGCTAGAACTGATCTTTTAAAACTGGCAGGCATTCTTCTGCATTCTTCCTAAGAATAAAGGACTTTTTTATTGATAGCAGATAATACCATATGGTAAGGGGAGAAGAATTAAGGGCTACTTCCTTCCTGCTCCTCATGCCATGTGACCTCAAGAAATAGGCTTGGGATTCTTGAGCTTATTTTATTTTCCTTTTCAGTTCTAAGTACAGGTTGTAGAGTCTTACTTGGCTCAAGAGCATGAGACAAGCACATCTGAAAGTCCAGAATCCAGATTGGAAGTTGTAGCCAGTCCAGCAGAGAAGCAAGGATCTGAGGTTTTATTCCACTGGGGCCTTGGGCTTGAATCTGGGACTAATGCTATGTAGGAACTGTGTTAACGTATGAATCTAATGCCATTTCATACCCTGACCTGAGAGAGAGAGAGATAATGTAGAGAGGATTATGTCCCCAAGGTGTTGGAAAAATTGTTTTCCTATTTGTTCTTACTATATATTTGAAATAAATATTCCTTTTTTTAAAATAAAAGTTCACATGTTTAGTGGTGAAGTGGAGATGGGATGCTAATCAGTGGGCTCTTAAAAAGTGGGGAACATAATCAGTAAGGATTTGAGCCAGTGGAAGAAAAAAAGAGTCACCCCCCTACTATCCCACCCATTCCAATCCCCCTCAGGGTACTGGAGAAGGGGAAAATGTGACACAGTTGACCTTCAAAGAAGATGGCCAGTGTGAACCCATGTTACATAACAAAATTTGAGAAGGTAGAGATCATTTTCAGTGAAGAGAAATCAATGAAGATTCATGAAGTAAGTGTAATTGATCTGGAGCATGAAGGAAGAGGATTTTAACAAATAAGGATGTGTACAAAGTGTGTTTCTGACATGAAGGACAGTTTTTATGATTTCATGGAGGCGCAAAAGAAAGGACAAGAAGAGGGATCGAATCAGTTTGGCTAGAACCAAAATACATGAAAGAGGATATAGTTAAACATGGACAGGACTTTTGAGCTGCCAAAATGTTTATTTTTTCCTTTAAGCAATGTTGGAACCACTGAAGATTTTTGATGATAGAGTAATATGATTCAGGAGATTATAGGATTTTAAAGAGAAACCTTAAAAATCAACTAGTTGAGGAGCAGAGAAACACGTTGACTTTCCAAATTTTAGTTGGAAAGCAAGTATGTTCCATGAAATACCATTGCCCTTTTACCCAGTCAAGAGAAGAAAATGATTCTTTATTCTGGTAGAAGCAAAATCTTATGAACTAGAGAATATTTCAGACAAAACATTTTGAAAAGATCAACTATCAATATATTGAATGGAAATAGAGAAGTGATAAGATTTAATTAACAAATATGAGTACTAGGAAAAAAAGAATATATACAAGTTAAGGCCTCCACTTGTTTCATCTAGTAAGAAGAGGCAGATAGCCATCACCTTAAATATATTTATATGTGGGGATTTTTGTCCCATTTTTTAAAGATTTAGAATTTAACAAATTTCATTTTGCATTTTAGAACTATGAACTTATTTCAGAGTAGCTATGTTAAAGAGAATCCAGGCATAAACTCAGGTTAGCAAAATAAGAGTTGCCCAGTAAACTTATTTAAAGTCACATGTATTGGCTTCATAGAATATTTACAATCCAATTAGAATAGCTGTAGCATCTATAAAGTTTAGGAAAAGAATTTAATTGGATGTAGCTTCCCCCTTACAGCCTAGAAATTCACTTTCGACATTCCCATTATACTAAAGTACAATCCATTTTGAGAGACTAGAGAGATGCTGTGCATGGCATGCATGGAGGTAAGGAAAATGGTAACCATGAGTGAGGCTACCAATGAAATGAATGGGTCAGAAAGTGGGTTGGGCAATAGTGAATCAGTTGGTATGCTTGCCATTCTTTTTTTTGTTAACTAAGGAAGCTAGTGTTGGAAAAGAAACAAAGGAAACACCAGGGCCTCCAATTTGACTATAATTTTGTCCGCTTATGGTTGTTCCCTAATAAAGCAGGGACAATTTAAAAAGGAAGTCACCACACACTTACACACACATGCACACATGCTCTCTCTCTCTCTCTCTCTCTCTCTCTCTCTCTCTCTCTCTCTCACTCACTCTCTCTCTTCATCCCCTAGCTTTCAAGGACATACGACTTTGCCAGCAAACAAAATGATGTCATTCTTTTTGATGAAAAATAAGAATGGGTGATCAGCCCTAAATAAAGTAGAATTTGGGAGCTGCTTTTCTACAATGACACTTCCAGTGGCAGATGCTGCCTCAGTGCCATCTTCATTAATTTCTACAAAGGATTTGTGCATGATTTTTGATAAATATAAACGTCCTCCTGAGGCAATTCCTGAAAGATCTGCTTTTGATTCATCAAAGGCATATGCCATTCCCAAAGCTTGTAAATATCTCTTGACTTGATAACTTTCTTCAATCCTGATACGAGGAACATACACTTCCACAGACTGCAACTTCATTCTTTGGGGGCTGGTCCAGTTCATTAAATTCTGATAGGTCAATTTATTTTCAACCTGGAGAGAGTTCATAGACCATTTAAATCATGTGATCATGAAATATACAAAACAATTTATTTCAATAAATAGAGCAGGAGCAACCTATGCAGATTTTGTTTTCTTAAATTTAAAGGCTAGTTTTAAGTCACCACTATGATTTAGAGTACTAACAAATATTTCTAGAGTGATAAGGCTCAGGATGGATGAGGGACTGCTGATTTTCAAGAAAATTGTTGGTCTATGAAAGAGAAGCCGGTCTATAAATCTATAAGGAATCCATTCCTGATTAAAAATAAATATCTAAAGCAATGAGATATCGAGAAAGGAGTGCTAGATTTCAAATCAGGAGGTTGGATTGAATGTGCCTTTCATATCTTTAAGTAAGTCTCTAGCTTCTTGGAGTCTCATTTTCTTCATCTGTAAAATAGGTATACTAATACCTGCCATGCCTTTATCACAATGTGATTGGAAATGTCAAAAGATAATATAGGCAAAATATTCTGTAGACTTTAAAGCACATAAAATTTTGATTATATCATTGTTGTTATTGCTATTAACCAAGATAAAATTAAAATATACATCCTCCACTCAAATCTTCCTCTGAAATCTAATGATGGAATGGAGATGGAATGGAGAATTTGGACTTTTGAAATGTATTCTAGTGAAACATAAGTCCTCTCTATTCCTAGCAAAGTAAAGGTAGCCTCTGCCCAGTTGTCTGGGAGTTGACTTCCATCAGTTAGGAGAAGTTTATCACCAAGTTGGTTCCCAAGTTGATGAATTTTTTTGGTCCAATCAATCAATAAGCATTCATTACTTACTTTGAACCAGCAGTTGTGCTTAGCATTGGGGATGCAAAGAGAGGCAAAACTAACTCTCAAAGACCATAATGGCTAGCATTTATATAGTGCTCTAAGGATGGCAAAGTGCTCTCCATCTGTTATCTCATCTGAATCTCACAACTCAATGAGGTAGGTATTATTATTATTCCTATTTTTCAGATAATGAAACTGAGGTACAGAGAGGTTAAGTTACTTTCCCAGGGTCATTCCACCAGTAAGTTTCTGAGACAGGTAGGGCATCTCTGACAACTACATGTTCTACTTTAAGCAGCAAACACACTGCCAAAATCTGCATAATTTTTATATGATAATCTGTGTAAATCCTTTTACATTTTTCAGATGACTCTCTCAAACATTATTGCCTTTAATCCTCACAATAATCCCATGTGGAAGTTCCAAACTCTAGACCAGTGATGGCAGAGATGAAGAGCCAGGCCCCATCCCACCCCATCCTAAAACCAAATGTCATGCCCCTCCCCCACATGCTGGGTATACCCTGCCACCCCCTTACTAGGCAAAGGGGCAGATAATGTGAAAAAATGTCATCAGGCATGGTGAAGAGGGGAGGGGAGCAGCTCTCCCAGTCCCTCTGCCTTTCTAGTAATGGATTCTGGAGCCATGAGAATTGGGAGGATGACTGAGTGCCCACAGAGAGCACTCTGAGTGCCATCTTTGGCATCTGTGCCATAGGTTCACCATCACTGCTCTAGGCCAATACAATTGTTTTCAAATGAAAATAATTATATCCCCAAAGAAGTCATTAGTAATTCACTTTTTTTGTATGCTCCACATTCAGCATGGCTTACCTCTGATAGATTATTTTCAGGTAGTAGTATGTACATGCTTATCCCACCAATATATCTGAGCTCAAGGACTTGCATATCTGGGTCGCTAATCAAAGACATGTTAAACTTGCGCTCTTGATGCATGAGACTGACTGTTTTCCCAGGGCACTGAAGAGAAAATGAAAAGAAAATGGTTGAAACCTATATTCCTGAGAAGCCCCAGTGTAGCCACCTCCTTCTGGTCTCCTCTGCTCTTTGCCTCTGCCACTTCTGTTGTTGCTGCCACCTCCCCCCCTCTCCCACCCCACTCCATTGTCACCCTCTGCTCTGCTCTAGCTCTGGCTGCCAACTCTCCTTTATTTATCTCACCTTCCTCACCCTCACAGCTCACATACACACACACACACACACACACACACAAGGTCCTCTGGGGCAAACCCACAGGCATTTTATCTCCTCACTGATATCACATGTCCACTATCCAGAACCTCTAATAAGGTGACAACTTAAGACCGGCAGGGACTGAGGATTATATTATATAGAATCCAACCATGGAAAGACAGGAAGACACTGCATACTGTTCAGGGAATTGCAGATAATTATGAGAAGAAGAAACTTGTGAAAGCTTTCAAAAAGAAATTTGCTTGTAATGGTACTGTGATTAAACATCCAGAATACAGCAAGGTTATCCAACTTTAAGGTGACCAGAGAAGGAACATTAGTCAGTTCCTCCTGGAGGTTGGCATTGTCAAGGAGAAGCAGCTTAAGGTTCATGGTTTCTAAAATGAGCAAAACCACATGGAGAATTTCTTGAATAGTTTTGTTCTCTACGCTGAAATGACTACCTTGTGAAATGAGTGTGCAAGTAAACGGACTTTTCATTTATTTAATCAAAGTTTCATTTACATCTGCATGATTACAGAAAATATGTCTGTAGGCTAGTAACACATAAGAAAATTGCAATAAGATGGCAACTAAGCCCCTTATTCATCCTAACACATTTCCAGTTGAAAGTATTTTGTTTCAAGTGTTTATTGTTCAGTTTATTACTTTTCACTTAAAATATTTTTGTGGTATGTTGCCACTTAACAATAAAAAAGCTTCTTAATGTTTCTGTGAGCAGTTATGCTCCCAAATCTAAACAAGACCCAGTTACAAGCACTTAACATTTTTTATTAATATAAACTTTCTCAGTAAACAGATTCCTCCTTCAGTAAGTATTTCCAGGAAGAATAAACTTTATTGTGTGACATTGGAAGCTAATCCATTGAGCCCCGAAGGAAAAGGGAGCATTTGGAGTTTGCTTCCCTTTCCTCCAGCATAATGGCACATTCCATGACCATTCCTTGTTTACTGATGAAAGTCCTTAGACCATAATAAGTGCAGTACAGAGCTGAATTCTATCTTATCATCAGGGCCACAATTCAGTTCTTTGTGAATTAAAAAATCATCACTGGAATTGTGCTCCTCTCATGAAAATTAGTATCATCTTTTGCTCTTACCCTTATTTTATGGCTCATGCCTTAAAAAGTAAAATAAGTGGAGGATCTTCATTTTCCTATTCTAAATAAAGAAAAGAGAGAGTCATCTTGGGAATAGTATGAGATAAGTTGGACATATTTAGGTTGGGATAACAAGATGGGGATGGGGGTGGGGGGCATTCTGCCATGATTTAAACACTCAGAAATGCAGTTCCTCTTCATAGCTATTAAATTGTAATGGAGACAATAGCCCTGATATTTTTATCAAATGAATTAATATAGTTGCACAGTGTTCAAGCAGAATAGCCAGAACAACTAGACTCAAATATATAAGCTCTTAAGTAATAAACTCTAAGGACAGGCACCTTGCTTTTTATTCTTCATAGTGGTGTGTATATACATAGTAGGTGCCTGATAAATATTCATCAAATGAATAAAGTGAGTCAATTTTGATTAATCAGATGATTCTGTGAAATGTATGTTATCAATTGTGTGCCAGCTGAACTTCTGTCCATAATACTTGATAAATATACTTGCCTCCTTCAAGAATTCATTCTGTTCACCCATGATTTTATAACAGGAAGGGGTGCTGTCTTTTGTTTTCCTTAATGGAATAAAATATTAGAACTAAGACTTAACTATTCACTTTATAGTTAAGTTTGGAGTTTGCATTGTAGTCAAGATCTTTGGAAACTCTTTACTTATGGAATCAACAGTCTGGTAATGTACCATATACATGTGATATGTCCATTTTAAATAACCAAGAGATGTGTTTAGTTTCATGTGCACCATAATATATAACATTAGTGGTCTTTGGGGGGAAAAAAGCAAACCTGTGTTCCTTCTTATTCCTATTCTTAATAGAGTATATTTAGGAAATCTCAGAAATATTTGCTCTGTTTGTGATCCTTAGGAGCCTTTTGCCATGTGGATTAAAGGAAGAAAAGTGTCCTATTCTTATCCCCATTTCTGGGATGCAATTCAATTTGACAAGAATTTATTGAATTTCTAAGCTTGCTAGAGATGTTGGCAGGTTTGTTAAATATAGAAAGATAAAAATGAAATCCCCTCCCCCCCTCAAGATGTTTACATTTTACTTGAAGAAAAAAACATGCATAAAGATAGGTCAGTACAAAATATACACAAAATAAAGTCAAAGTAATAGGGAGTTAGGGGGCACTAACAACTGGGAGAAGCAGGAAGTCTTTTGTGCCTATTTACCTGGCCTGAACCTAGAAGGAGCCAGCAATTCCAAGAAAGGGAGCTGAGGAGGGAGGAGTATTCTGTGTATGGAAGATAACTTATGCAAAGGGAGAGAGGCAGGAAATGGAATATGATGTAAAGGCAGGACAAGAAATAGGGTAGTTAGGCTGGAATACCAAGTATGTCGGGAGTATTGTGAAGTTTGTACGTAAAGGTAGGCTAGAATCAGGACTAAGATGACTGGATTTAGCAATTAAAGGATTGTTGGTGACCTTGGGGAAGGCAGTTTCACTCTACTGGTAGGAGGAAGCCAAATTACAAGGAGCTGAGAACTAAATTGGAAATGAAGAAATGAAAGCAAAGAATGTTGACAGGGTTTTTCCCTCTTAGGAATCTGATTGTGAAAGGGAGGAGAGACATGTGAACAAAGTTTGAAAGGGTAATAAAAAAAGATTTTCCCTCCTTTTTTGAAGAATGGGAGAAGACTGCACATGCTTGGAGACAGGAGGATATAGAAAACAAAGAGCAGAAAATGAGAGAAAAAGATAGAGGAAGAGCAGGAGGTAGAAGAGAAAAAGAAAGAGAATAGGAAGGAGGGAGGAGGAGGAAGAGGATGGGAGGGGATGAGATGAACAGCACAAAAGGAAGAGTTGTCCTAGTCAAGAAGAAGAACCAATTCTTCCACCAAGATTGATGCAAAAATAAAATAAAGAGCACAAAAAATGCCCCAAAAGATCTGTCTGGTTTCATATTCCACCTCTGACACAAACTGAAACCATGGGCAAGTCACCTAACTTTTCAACACCTCAGCCAAGCTCTTAAAATGTAAGTTGCTAAGTAGGTGGCTTGTATCTGTAGAGAGATCTCTTTTATTAAGAATTCTCTGTTCTAGTTAAATCACAAGTCTTATCCTCTGGGATAGTGGGGAGGTAGGGGTGGGATAGAAAGGACCATTATTCCCCAAAGTCTGAATAATCCATTCTTTGTTCCTAAAAGAACACTTATATGACCAACTTGTCCCATTATGCATTAACTTTTAGAATAAGCAATTATTTGCACATGTTCATATAATATTGTGCCCATTGCAATTCATTTAAATCAAGCACAAGAAAACAATTCCTCCTGGGATTCCATGCTTAGTTTCTCTCTACATACCAAAGTCTGTGCACTGGTTTCTCCTCATTCCACCCAGATAGTTAATATACCTAAAACTGTAACAGGTCTAGGTAGACACAATCACATTGTCTTAGAGAGATTTCAGTGTGAACTGCATTCAGAAGTCAGTGAAGAAAAAGAAATAAAAATATAGAAAGCCATTTGGTAACCAACTTTCATGAACTTTTCATTTTACTAGGTCCTGCATAAGTTTCTTAAAACTTCTAATCTGAAGAAATGAACAAATAGCATTTAACCAGGTATTTTTATGAGAAAAAATAAGACTATATTTATGTCTATTTTTTCATCAATTTTGATGATATTCATGGTACATGAGATTTTAGGGATCCCAGAAGACAACCTACAAAGGGAAATTTTATTTGATTGCTTTGTGAGTAAGCAACTGCCTAAAATATTAACAACTTAAAAGAAATAATACATGATAACTGATGCAGCCCATGGAGCCTCTTGGAAATAGAGAAAGGCATAAGGGGAGATATAAAGTTCTTTTGCTCTAAATAGAATCTTTTGATTTTAATATTGAAAAACTAATTACTGACATGAATTACTGAAGGAAACTAGTTATTGACAGGTATTGAATTGACGGTGCTGCTATGGGGTTGCTACTGGAGCTGTGGGCCCTGGAGCCTTTCTGCTTTCAGTGGGAAGATGGGATAGTAGAGACACCAAAATGATGATGCATGATCATTTACTAACAGATTCAGGATAATAAATTCCAGATAAAAAAGTAGCTGTCTTCCTTCTCTTTTTATTTCTACCAGAAACAGTGGACATTTATTCCAAAGCTTTCCCGTTCTGTAAATCTGGTTCATACTTTTATCTTCATTACTCTCATAAGTGATTTAGATAAAAGTGTGATTGATCTTAATTGTGCCATTTTGTAGTTCATTATTTGTGAGGATATAGGCAGAGTGACAAACGAGCAAGAAGATAGACCTTTCCTTTGTGAATGTCAGGACAAAAATGAGTCCTTTTCCTCCTTTTCACCTTCTAACTAGAGACTTCTGGGGAAAATGATAGAGAATATGGATTGACATTGATTTAAATTTTATTTTAATAAATATTGTAAAGCAGGGTAAGAGTTGAATCTAGGGGTCTCTTACCCCTTAGGTGAAAAGTGAATCAATTGACATTATTATCTGCTATCACCTCACTATAGGGAATAAGATATTTCTAGGAACACATTAATAATTTTTAAATTAAATTTTCTTCTTATGTGTGAACTTAAATTCAATACAAGTGCAAATTATTGTATTAGCACTATTTTTTTCATGCACAATAAGGAACACAGAAATACTTTTGCAGAGGTAGAGCTCAAGGCAATGTTCAGAGAGTAGGTTCTGTTCAATGAGAAGAGGAAGAGAATAGTTGGCAATATCCATTGCTACTCACATCTAAAGGTGGGGGCCAAATGGAGGGAGTAAATCCCATTCCCTTCCTATAATGGTAGTCTAACAGAATCTTTTTCAACTTCATCCAAACCTCCAGACCCTCATAGATAACTTACTACATTGGGCAAATATGATCTGTTATTCACGTATATTACAAAGTCCATTGGAAAACATGCTACAAGAAATGTGTCTAACTATATAAGGGGGGAATTTATTAATACAAACTGTACATTTACAAAAGTTCAGTTTCATGTAGTCTTTTATATTCCTCTTTGTATGTTAAAATAACTATATTTGTTTGATTATGAAGTCCATAATTAAAAAGAAATTTTCATTTAAAAAATCAGTTTCCTAGTAATTTACTAGACCCCAAAATTATATAAAGCAGTGAAAAGTAAAAGCCTTCTGTATGTAGTTGCAAATTGTAAATTTTAAATAGTGTGAAAATTCAAAAATTAAGAGTTGACATTTTCAACTTGCCTCAAGTAAATTATTTTTAAAATTAAGTTGGTCATATATGATTACTTTGAAATTCCTTGAAGAATTATCCATCTCTTTCTTTGCTGCATGAAGTATAAGTGCAATTATAGAAAAATGTTTTTTATTTAATTTTAAATATTTTTTCCCCAAAACCCTCCAGAGCAAAGTAGAGTGATTAAAAAATCATTGGGTGAATTGTTTTTATTTCTTTTAATTTTATATTTTTCAATGAACAAAAACTTTTTTCCTTCCCATCTCTTATAAATGTTTGTTAAATGAATAAAGATAGAAATATAAAAGTAGAAAGTTCTACAATTTGACCCTGCATAGCCTCCTGATTTTGATAATGCAGAAAAATGAAAATTTTCACTGACTCTCAGAACACAATGCTTAGACAAAGAAAAATAATTAAAGACATCATAGATGTGATAGAGATTCACATACCTTGGGGGACTTGAAGCGGCAAGTTAAAGTTTGACTTTTAGAAAATGCTCCATCCCACTTCCCTTTGAAGTACACAGCATTTACCATCACCATTACTACTGATGAACTAATGCTATCTGGTGGACAGATATTCTTGATTTTACCTTTTCAAAGACATTGAGGAAAAAAAGGAAATGTGTTATTTTCAATAAAATGGTAATATTCAATAAAACTTTTCCAACAAGACTTTTTCAATAAAATAATAAAACTTTTCAATGAGATTACTCTGTCTTAGTGCAGCTTATAATCATTACAATATTCAAAATTCCAGCTATCATTTTGGCTCTGATCATCTTAAAAATGATGAAGAAATACTTCTTTGGTAATCAGAAGCCTTCTGAAATGTTCACAATCTTAGATTCTGAATTAAAGAGTTTAGTAAATGCAATGAGTTTTATTTATAAAGTTTTCTGTTGTTGCAAAGATTTTTCACAAATCTGATCTTGTTTAAACTTCAGAAACACTTTATAAGGTAGGGAGATAGACTATTATTCTATTACAGGCTGACCAAGTCTGAAAGATGCTTGATTTGAGGGCGTATGTAGCAAGGCTGGGTTGAGCTCCCTCAGTCTCTGACAGGTCCCTGCTAGAATTAGTCAATAGAAAGATCATTGTAGAAGCACAGGGAAGGTTTAAGCAGTGGTGTTCATTAGATCCAGATTCGCAAATACGTAGTGAGGAAGAACAAACGTATCAAAAAAAGGCAATTTGGGAATTAAATTCCAGCATGATTCAGACTACACTTGTGTTTATGGTAGGGAGAAGAAAATTAAAAATCACAAGGCTTTTAAGGCCTAATGTATCACTCTGACTTCAGAGCATATATTATGATTTTGGTTTTTCAATTCAGTGCTAAAGCTAACTTGTCCATGATCTATTTACATATATTCATTAATAAACAACATGTATTAATTATATATTATGTTATAAAATGCAATATATTATATATGTTTAATAATGTAGAACACTGTGCCTAGTCTGGAGAAGATAAGACCAAGAAGACAAATTGTTTAATCCACAAGGAACTTTCAGATTAAGATTCATTTCTTAAATGCATACGTTAAATTGATATACTTGGTTTTTTTAAACCCTTACCTTCTCTGTCTTAGAATCAATAATGTATATTGGTTCCAAGGCAGAAGAGTGCTAAGGGCTAGGCAATGGGGGTTAAGTGACTTGCCCAGGGTCACACATCTGGGAAGTGTCTGAGGTCAGATTTGAACCCATCTCTGAGCCTAGCTCTCAATCCATGGAGCCACCCAGCTGCCACTAAATTGATATACTTATTAAGCCGCAAACCACTGACTAATATTTGTATGAGGAGAGAAGTAGTAAATACACAGTTGTTAAGTTGGGTTTCACAAAATCTGAGAAACTACAGAGTGCTGGTGATTCCTTGACATGAAGGCATACCTTTTTAGCAAAAATCATCTTCCAGTGAGGTTATGTGGCTATGAATGAATGAAATGGCTATAAATACCATTCTTGCCAAAGAATTATGGTGGTGAATGATTCAAAGGGAAATAGAGAGACACATGTGGGGTTTAATTTATAGAATTTTATTGCAGCAGTGATGTAAAGGCTATTGTAAAAGAGATAAATGAGGAGGAAAAAGATGTGGATTGGCCACATAATGAACAAGTAACACTATGGCTCACATGTTCTGCTGGTACCCACACAATGTCAAGATATCTAGAGGAAGGCCTCTGGTTATATTAGTGAATCTTCTATAGAATTATTACTATGAAGTATACAAACAAAAATGCCAGAGAATGAGGAAATGTAGATGGGTTGAAAGCTGCACTACCAAAGGAAGTGAATGAAATCATAAATCCATCAAACTGTAGAAGTATGTTGAAAAAACTGAGAATCTGGTGCCCTAATATTTGACCATTAAGTCCAGTTTTTAGTTAATTATGAACAGACAACCAGGTGGCCCCTAGGAGAAAAACAAGCTTATATTCTCTCTCTCTCTCTCTCTCTCTCTCTCTCTCTCTCTCTCTCTCTCTCTCTCTCTCTCTCTCTCTCTCTCTCTCTCTCTCTCTCTCTCATTTTTATGAGAATAATAGCTAATGGCCAGATTTCAGCCAATGTTCAGAGAAGGCAAGGAGAGGTAACAAATTAATTCATTTCACTTCTCTTTCCAATGTTAATTTTATAGGTCTCCTTTAGCAATTAACTATGCACTGCTTCGTGACAATTCTTGAATTTTTAAACTGACCTCTTGGGATTTTTTTGTATTACTATTGAACGTATGATATTTTATATTTTGTTTTCCCAGGTAGACTATAAAATATTAGAAGGTAAAGACTATGCTTGAGATTTTTTATGTCACCTTGAAGATTAACACAACACTTTATATATGACTCAATGACTATTGGGCAGATAGGTGGCCCAGCAGATAAAGTTCTGCACTTGGAGTCAGGATGATCCTGAATTCAAATCTTTCCTCAGAGACTTATTAACTATGTGACTTTGGGAAAGCTATCTAACCTTTGTAAGCATCAGCTTCCTTGCCACAAAATGAGGATAATAACAATAATATCTACTACCCAAAACTATTGTGAGGATCAAATGAGATAACATTAACTACAAACTTCAATGTGCTAGATAAATGCTAGTTATTTTATTACTGACTTTTCAATGTTTCGGTAAAGTGGTGGAAACAAAGGCCTCTATCATTATGTAGCCATAATTTATCCAGAATTATAGAATGGTAGAGCTAGAAAGAAACTTGATGGTCATTAAGTCTAATTTTCTCATTTTAAAAGTAACAAAAATTAGATCAGAGGATTGAAGCAATTCATTCCCAGTCACAACATTTGTGAGAGAAATAGAGCTGAAACTCAGTTCTTCTGATTATAAGATATACAAGACTGCAATAATTTTGCACTTTTGCCCACTGTTTACCTCCCTTTATAATGGAGATAATAGCTACACTTTATTATTCCTCCCACAAACACTTATTACATACTTTGTTCAAATCCCTTTTAAGAACTGTATCCCTTCAGAAGGATATACAAATAAAAAGAGCAGCTTTGAAAGCAGAGGGTTGTATTTATCATTCAGGGACAAGTCAATGTATCATATCTTGTTTCTACACAATTATTTTCATGTTGTCTCTCCCATTGTCTCTTCCATTAGACTGTGAGCTCCTTGAGATCAGGTGCTATTTTTTGCTTTTCTTTGTATCTTCAGTCTTTGGCACAGCATCTAGCATATAATAAATGCTAACAAATGCTTACTGACTAACTAAAAGGAAATTGTATGCCATCAAGATTTGCAGTTTTATGTGCAAACATCCTTTTCTATTTTAATGTACATGGAATTGGCTTAGAGTTATATTTGCTGAATGCAGAGTTTTTAAAAATCAGCTCTTTTGCAGGGTTTAAGTTTAAAAAAAGAAAATAATTTTATCCATGAATGTCTTATAACAGCACAATATCTGGATTGGTACAGAAATTCATTTCTCCAAGAAATCAAACTCAATCACAAATTAATCCCAGGTTCCTCCTTGGGATCAGCAAGCCAGAATGCCATAAGAGATAGAATGATGTAATTGGACTTAGGAACACCTGTATGTAAATACCTATTCTAGCATTTCAATTGTGTGACCCAGGTAAATAATTTAATCTCTTCAAGACTTGAACAACCCTCTCAGGCAAAAAGAGAGGCCATTAAAGTCAGATGAGTTTTAATGTTTCTGGTCATCAAGCTTTGGGAAATTCCTCTAGCTCATATTCAACAGTCTCTGATTAGAAAAGTAAGTAGAGGAGGTAGATAGTAAAAGTAATTCAGAACTGAGATAAGGCAAAAGATGAATGACACAGAATAAGGAAGAGAGAGATTCTGGAGTAGAGGACAGTGTATGATTGAAATGGCTAACTAGGGTCAAGATTAGAAAGGGAAGAAAAGCATGTGAAGCCAAAAGAGCAAGGCTAATAGTCTGAGAAAGAACTGAACAGGAGAGGAATTAGTGGTCTCAACAAGAGGGAATAGCTAGATGGGGTGATATATAAGAAGAGATAGAATATAGGAAGTTTAGGTCAGATAAAGCAGTGGCAGACTCTCTAAGGAAATAGAATACTTTGGGGTAAAAATGAGATCTAGTTTATGACTAGACAGTTAGCCACTCAATATTATTTCTTTCTGGCTAAGGTATAAATGAATATTGATGATTTCATTTATTGCTCTTTCTCAGACACATTGAAGATAGTCAGTTGGTCATTATATGTTTACTTGTTAATTCTTCATGACTTCATGACTCCTTTTAAGGTTTTCTTGGGGAAAATACTGGTTTGCCATTTCCTTCTCCAATTCATTTTACAGATGAGAAAACTGAGGCAAATAGGATCAAATGACTTGCCCGGTCAGATAGCTAGCAAAGTGTCTGAAGCCATATTTGAACTCAAGAAGAGGAGTCTTCTTGACTCTGGATCCAGCACACTTTCTAGTGCAACTCTTAGCTGCCTAGAGCTTAAAAGCAACTGCTATGTGAAAGGAAATTTCCTAAGTACTGGGGTAACAATATAAAACAGTTCAGTGATGCTAAATGATAGCATTAGTTACTATGAATAAGAAGAAGCTTCTCTTACCCAATAAGGAATTTTCTGGGTTTCATTATGATCTTATTATTCATGTGTAACTTTGGCAAGTATTGTACTTTTTTAATGGACACTTACCATTTGTTTTATCTGCCGTCCATTGGTTAATCTTATTCCTAGTTTCTTCTATATCAGTGGTAAAGTCTACACGTTCTACTTTGGCATTGTATAAGCTTCCAGCGCACTTTAAAAATTGCTAAAATAAAAAAATGTCTTATATTAATAGAATAATCACTAGATAAATATAATATATACAGGTACCCCTTCTATATCATGAGACTTAGAAGTATAGCATCCCTGATATGGAAAAACTACATAAAATTTTTTGGTCTTCCCTTTGTACCAGAAAAGAAGTTTGGATTTTTTCTATGGAATGTTTACAGTAAAAGAAATTATGTATATTTATGGTATTAAAAGATAAAATCTGTTATTATATTATACTATTCATATATTTTATGTTCTTTTGATTCTCTAAACCTTTTCTGTCTCATATGTTGCCTGTGGTTTCTGCAAAATTCTCAAAAAAAAAATTCCCATTTAAGGAAAGGACCTGTTTGTTCAAAAATATTTATAGTTGCACTTTTTGAGGTGGCAAAAAATTGGAAAATGAGGGGATGTTCCTCAGTTGGGGAATGACTAAACAAATTGTGGTATATGATGGTGATGGAATATTATTTTGCTATAAGGAATTATGAATAGGATGATTTCAGAAATAATTGGAAAGACCTATGTGAACTGATGCAGAGTGAAAGAAGCAGAACCAGGATATCATTATACACAGTAACTGAAATATTGTGGGATGATAAAATGTGATTGACTTTTTTGCTACTAATAGCAATATAATGATCTAGGACAATTCTGAGGAATTTATGAAAAAGAATGCTGTCCACTTCTAGAAAAAGAGCTGTTGGAGTATAAATGCAAATGAAAACATATGATTTATCACTTCTTTATTTGAGTATATGATTTGGGGGTTTGGTTTTAAAATATTATTCACTTACAAAAATGAATAATATGGAAATATGTTTTGAGTGACATTACATGTACAACTGAGATTAAATTGCTTGTCAACTCTGGGAGTGGGGAGGAAAAAAGGAGGGAGGCAACATGAATCATATAAATTTGGAAAATGTATAAATTTGTTATTAAAATAAAGATAAGACTAAAAATTCCCTTTTAAATTTTTATGTTGACTTTTGAAGGAGGTCAAGATATGGAAGAAATATGTGTGTACACACATATAAATATATTTATTATATATATAACAAGTATGAGCATAGGTGTGCATAGAACATTGTGCTTATGGACCTTTTAATAAAAAAGTGGTATTTTGCCTCATTTCATATTTGTATTTTAAGCAAAATTGAGTTGTCATTTTCTTTAAATATCTAATTTTTTGTTTCTTAAGTTTGGTGAACAAATTGAATGCCCTTATCATCACGTATTCAATAACTTCAACCTTAAAAAATAAGAAGAGAAATCTTTTGGAATATCCCTAGCAAATGTGTCATTTACCCTTATGTGCACTAAGTACAATAAAGCAGAAGAATTAAATCTGAGGAGGAAAAAAAAAACAACACCCTAATAAATCTTCTAAAACAGATCTATCTCTCTGCTCCATCGTTCCCTCTACTTTCTTGGAGAAAATAATAAAGTACATTTTCACATCTGGAAACAGAATATTTGCAGTTATGAATTACATAAAATGGCAGTAGATATTTGAGGGAAATGCAACAAGTTCGAAAGGGAAGGAACCTAATATTGAAATCAGGAAAATACGAATTCAAATCCTACCTCTAACATATGATGACTATATGGGACCTGGGCAAGTCACTTAGCCTTTCTTCTAGGATTATAAGTAACAAGAGCTACCAACACAAAGGAAATCACAAATCTATTTGAGAAAGAATTTTTTTTCCTCCATGGAAAATGCATGGGATTTTCCTAACTCATTAATCAAGAATCAGTCAGGAAAATTAACCAGAAATTCCTATTATCTCTAATTCCTATAATTATCTCTAGTGTTAGATTAACTGTATTCATGAGAATGGGAGAAATTCTCACTCATGTCATTAACATTTACATAAATGATTTTGCAAACTCTCTAACTTCCCAATTCCTCAGCCTCCTTAAATTCCCTCCTCAATCAAATATATAGATGTTAAAACTAAGTCTCACCATTACCCACAAAGGTTCTAATTCCTTAATTAGAGAGTGTACCATAGTTCTGTATGACCTAAATTTCCTATATTCTATTTCTTTCTTATTATCTCTCTTAAACCTATTCCCTCATATGAAACCTCTAATATCTCTACTGCTCAGTTCTTTCTCAACATTTTTTATTAGCTTTACTCTGACTTCAGTTGCTTTTCTTCCCTTTCCAATCTTGACTCTAGATAACCATTTCAATTATATACTACTCTCTGGTCTGGAATCTTTCTCTTTCTTATCCTTGTCATCTTTCACTAAATCTGAGCTCTGGATTACTCGCACTATCCATGTACTCCTTATCATAGATTGTGGAATATGAGCTAAAGGAATTCACAAAATCCTTATGAGTGGAAACATTAAAATTCATCTGATTTCAACAGGGCACTCTCTATAGCAGGAGCAATCCTTTTATTTCTCCCTAATTGGTTCTCTATTTTACTCCCTCTAGAAGCTATTCCAGAATTTCTCTTCCTTTAAAGATACTCTTATGCCATCTCTTCCTACTTTAATGAGAAAACAAGATTATTCAATGTGAGTTCCCTCTTCTCCCATCCTCTTCATCTAAAAAACACTTCATAACCTTCCCCACTTCCAGACTCTGATAATGAAGCAGATTATAAACTTGCTGAGTTTACATGTCTACATGAGCACTTCTTGTTCTCATGTCCTCAAATCTTCAACAGACTGAGAATTTCATCATCCCTCTATCTCAAAATGCCAACTTATCCCTATCTAATGCTTTCTATCTTACTGTCTTTAAACATCCTTATGTCCTTCATTCTTGACAAAATTCACTGGACTCTTATTTCCTCTCAAGCTATCATTATCTATCTTTCCTCCTTATATCAGAAGTCTTAGAAAAGCTATCTACATTCAATATTGTCACTTCCTCTCCTCTCCCTCACTTCTCAACCCTCAGCAATCTAGCATCCAATTTCATCAATCAATTAAAACTCTCTCCAAAGTTTCCAGCAAAATTGCCAAATCTGATGATCTTTTCTCAATCTTCATTTTCTTTGACCTGTGGCTACCCTTGACACTGTTGACCACCATCTCCTTTTAGACACTCTCTTCTCTCTGGGTTTTAATCCTTTACACTTTTCTGGTTCTCTTTGTCTTCTTTGCTGATTATATATATGTATAATATATATATATATATAACATATATATATGTGTGTATATATATATATACAAAATGCCCTAACTATAGTCCATTCTGATATTTCTCTTCTCTTCTTTCCCAGTAACTTCATTAGCTCCTTAAGTTTAATTAAAATCTTTATATAGATGACTTACAAATATATATAGCCCTAATCTCCCTTCTCAGCTTCAGTCTTGTATTACCAATTACCTATTATACATTTCAAACTAGATGCACCAAAGATATCTCAAATTCAACTCATCCTAAGTAAACTAATATTTCCCAAAAAACCCTTCCTCTGCTCCAAACTTTACTATTTCTGTTTAATGAACCAATATTTTTCTAGGCTCCCAAGTTTATAATTTTAGCAATGTCCTCAACTGTTTACATTGTCACCCAACATATTCAATTGGTTCTTAAATCTTGTCATTTCTGCATCTTAAAACATCTCTCATCTAACCTCTTCTCACTAATTACATAGTTTCAGGCCCTCATTTCCTTTCACCTAGATTATTGCAACAGTCTCCTAGATCTCCCTACCTCAAGACTATCTCTGATCCAGTCAGTCCTCCACATCAATTTTCCTTAAATGCAAATTTGACCAAATTAGCTCCTCTACTCAAGTGATTCCAGTAGCACCATATGACCTATAGGGTAAAATATAAACTTCTCTGCTTACTTTTTTAAATTCCTCACCTAGCCTTTTTGGATCCAAATATCAACCCTCTGTGATCTAGCTCAATTGGTGATCTCTAAGACGCTCACACAGAATACTACATTCCCCATCTTGGTGACTTTGCACTCACTGCTTATCCTCCAAAGTTGGGCATCTAGGTAGCACAGTTGATAGAGTGCTGAGCCTGTAATTAGAGAGACTTATCTTTATGAGTTCAAATCTAGCCTCAGACACATACTAGCTGTACAACTCTGCACAAGTAGCTTCACCCTGTTTGCCTCAAGTTTCTTCCTCTGTAAAGTAAATTGGAGAAGGAAATGGCAAGCTGCTCCAGTATCTTTGCCAAGAAAACCCAAAGTGAAGTCACGAAAAGTCAGACATAACTAAAATGATTGAATAACAAAAAAATTCCGAACCTGGAATGGTCTCCTAATTGATTTTGTATCTTACTCCTTATCCGTGCCTCATAAAATCAGTCTCTTCTTCCAAGATGCACCTTAAGCATCATCTTTTACACAAAGTCTTTATTGATGTATCCAATTGTTAATGTCTTCCCTCTGAAATTACCTTGTATTTAGTTAATATGTTTTTATGTGTTTTGTTCATACAACTCAAACCTGTATTTTCTGATATCAAAGAGCTAGGTAGTACAAGTTTTCCATCTTATTGATGAAGAGCCTGAGGTTCAGAGCAGTTTAGTGACTTGCCAAAGCTCAAAACCACTTCTCCTGAGTCAAACTATCCATTGGCTATATGGATATATAAAAGTATTTATATTATATATGTGTATATACATATGTATTCTCTATATGATTATTTGTATCTCTGATTAGAATATGAGTAACTTGAGAGTAGAAATTATTTCAGTTTCGTATTTGTTTCTTCAGCTTCTATATGGCATACAGTAGGTGCTTATTGATGGATGACTTTAAGCCTATATATATAATGATGACTCAGATTTTCCCAGGACAATGCTAATTTCAGTAAAAGTAAATATATATTTTTAAACCCTTACCTTCCATCTTAGAATCAATACTGTGTATTGCTTCCAAGGCAGAAGAGCAGCAAGGGCTAGGCAATGGGGGTTAAGTGACTTGCCTAGGGTCACACAGACAGGAAGTGTCTGAGGCCAGATTTAAACTTAGGATCTCCCATCTTCAGGCCTGGCTTTCCATCCACTAAAAGTAAATATACCTTTAATACAGTTTTGCAAATGGAATATCATTTGTCAGTTTATGCCAGATTTGGAGAATAGAAAATCTGGTCCCTTCACCTACTGGCACAGGAAAGTGAAACAGTGCTTTTACATGATTTATGGAGAACACCCATTTAAGGAATGAATGGCACAGCCCCCAGGCCTAGATCCCCAGGATCCCAGAATGGACAATGCACAATACAAAGAGGGAATGATATTCTAAATCCCCTAAATGATATATAGTACAGAAATGGTGTTCACTGTTTTCTAAGTTCAGTTATCTTACAATTCTGGATTTTGAGTCTTGCTATGATAGTGCATTGCCCATTGAAATACTAGACAGTTTCATTCTGTCCTTTTGGTTATCATTATATTAGAGAGATGTAGCTTGTTTTCAGTGACCTCTCTCCCCCTCTATCTAATCCGGGAAGGGCATTCATTGAGGATTAACATTTAATTTTCAAGAGCAAATATCTTCTTTAACAGCAGGTAATGACCGGATGGTCATCAGTTAGGTCACTTTTTAAAAATTTATTAAGGTTTCTTCAAGCCACATTCCCAGGATTCTCTCAGGGACAGGTGTGGATATTTGTACTTCTAAATCTCCCACCTCCTGTTCTATTTACTATCAGATCCTGAGATGATTGACTGTAACAAATTACTACTTTCATTCCCAGGTAAGGTTTTTTAAAACCAAATGCATTACCTCCCATGCCCTCAGGAAAGGTGTGTCTCTTAGACAATAAACTTAGACTTAACCCAAGTGGATTCTAAGAGGGAAGCTTGAAGCTTGGCACCTTATTATTATTAGTAGGGTGTGTGGAGAAGTATCTTATCTCCCTCCCTTCCCCCAGCCCCATGCACATCGATCATTAATCCAGAGCTGAGAGGAAAAGCTATTCCTATAGAGAACCCCATTTTCCTTGCCAGAGGGGACATAAAAACCTTGTGATATTCACACCTGAAACCGTAGTAATGTGAAAACCAACTCTGAGAACCATACCTGGAAGTCCATCTTAAGTGTTCCTTTTGTTGTTCACTTACTCCTGTTGTGTACAACCCTTCATGACCCCATGGTCCAGAGCTATTCATGGAGTATTTTTGGAAAGAATGTTGGAAGGGGTTTGCCATTTCCGTCTCCAGTGGATCCAGTGGATCCTTTTGTCAGGGAATCAGAGATCAAGTCTCTTGCCCAGGGTCACACATCTAGGAAGTGTCTGAAATCAAATTTGAACTCAGGTCTTCCTGACTCCATACCCAGCACTCTATCCATTTAGTCACTTAACTGCTTCCTAGGCATATAGAGGCTAAGTGATTTGCCCAAACTCACACAACTAGGAAGGATCTGGGGCTGGATTTGAACTCAAGTATTCCTGACTCCAGGACCAGTGCTGATTCCAAGACCACAACTGCTTTTGGTGTTCCTTTAGACTCTTATCCTTTCATAAGACTCAAGGAACTAATATACTCCTTAGAATGTGCATTAAATAACACTAAATCACTTATATATTGGGTATCACAAGACACTGCAATTTAAAGCCTAAACTTTAACATATTATTCAGGATGTCCCAAAAGTCTTAGTATAGTTTAAAGTTTTAAAACCTGTTATTTTTTTCACAATCTTGTGAAGTAAATAGTATACATGTTACTCTCTCCATTTTATAGTAGAAAAAAGAGAAACCCAGAGAAGGAAAATGGCATACCTAAGTTCATATACCTCATACCCATATTTTTTACATCAGTGACCTAGGGATATAAGTATAATTATTCCTATCTTATTGATGGGGAGTCTGAGGTTCAGGGAAGTTTGGTGACTTGCTATATAGTCCCAAAGCTCAAGCCACTTCTCCTGAGTCAAGCTCCATGGCTCTTTCCATTTAAACTTGCCAAAACTAATTATGAGAAGTATTAAATTATCATGTAAATAATATTTGGGGCAAATATTAGTAATAATAATAATGATAATGATAATCTGTTAAAGTAAAAACAACTCAGCTTACCTCATGAAAATCAAATATCTTTTCTGCAAACAGACCATTGGCTATGGTGAGTTGATATTCATTTCCAGATGTGTTTATTTCTGAGAGAAGTGTTCTCATCTGGGATTGGAGTCCCTGGGTGTTGCCAGATTGTTATTAAAAAGATAAAGACAAGTAGTTAATTCATTCCTGGAATTGGAAGATACACATATGTAAATAACTACATATATTTACAGGATGCTGCTAAAGGGTGGAAGCACATTCATGGAATCATTAGGCAATACAACCTTATATATAACCATTAAGAAATCAATACCGTGAGAAAATTATGGGAAATTAAGGGGATTAGTATAGCGAGTGGTTAACTGTGGGAACTGAGTGAACCACATTGACTCCATCTGTGACTCAATTCTGGAGCTAGCCTAGTTCCTTCTTCACTCAGGTATGGGCCTAGTGAGAAAAGTTTATTTATTTGTGGGAATTGGGAGAATACCTTGTTGGATTGTTTGAACCTAGCCCTGAATGGCTGGAAAGCTGGGCCACCTGTTCCTGAAGTTTAGAGACCCTTATCCAAGGACCTGGTTTATGTTGACCAGAAATGCAAGTGTATCCTGAGAATCATGCAAAGAATTTCTCATAAGTGTACATTTCAAGTAACTATTTGTTTTATCTGAAAATTGGCCCCATACTGCTCAGTTATTCTATCCATGTTCCTTTGATTGTTTATAGATAATTGGGGAAGAGTAGGATATATCTTTTCCTGAATTCAGGGAATTGTGTGTATTCATTCTCCCTCTCCCAACTTGGAAAGTCTCTAATCTTTCATCCAATTACAAATCAGAGTACCTACTGTTGTATCATTTTCTTTTAATTAATTGGTCTTATTAAATTAATAGTTTTTCATATATAAAGGTTTTTCTTTCCTTGTATTTGGGATCCAGCTCCAGGCTGTGGAAAGGTCCTGGTCCCAATTGTTTAAGTAATCAGTGTGCATTGATTAATAAACCAATATATTCAGAAGATCAAACTTTTGTTTCCTTAGTCATTTCATCTTTTGCTCTTTATGATACTGAACTCAAAATGAGTAAGTTTTAACCTGAAGTCAGTTGTTTCAATATAGTTCCTTTGGACCAATTTGCAAAAGCTACAAATTGCTGAAGTGGTTAAAATTTCCTTTACTATGAAGAATTGACATCTCTATAGCTTCTTGTATAATCTCAATTTATCTTCACTAATGACAAGTCTATTAACTAGTGATTTTCAAACTTTATTTGAATCGAATTGAAAGATTAAATTTTTATTTGTTTTTTTTTTTTTTTAGTTTCAGAGATATGAAAAACAAACAAAAAAATTCCAGGCATCTAGAACTATGGTTTCCAAGCTGGGGAAGAGGAAGAAGAGGAAGAAGAAAGATTTCTTTCAATTTAGTCACCCATCATACAACATACTTTGCTTCTTTTCATGGAAATTTTTCAAATAAAATGTCATGTGTTTACCTGAGAATTTGAAGATCCTTGTTCATTCTGAAAATGAAGCACCTGCAATTAGAAACACAAAGAATATGACACTGACTTAAGAGAAGCTAGTGATGCTATCATGAGTGATTCAAATGTCTACAGACAACCAAGAAGCTTTTTTTAAACCAAAAATAAAAATCACCCTTTTCCAATGTAAAGTTTTAACACATTTAGCCTCAGTCATAAGACTGATAGAGCCAGAAATCCTTCCCAAACTTAATAGCATCCTAGGAATCATTTAACTTTTATTTTTGGATTTTTCAGACATTCTTTGGGAGGAATTAGGAGAGAGGACAGAAAAAACATTGGAAATATTTTCTTCTACTATCCATTTTATTAGGGAAGATCTTGAAATTATGTATGGAATAGTGTGCAGCAAGGCGGCTCAGTGGATAAAAATCCAGGTCTGGAATCAAGAGGACCTATGTTCACATCTGGCCTCAGATCCTTCTTAGCAGTGTGGCCCTGGGGTGGTCACTTAACCCCAGTTGCCTAGCCCTTTCTGCTTTTCTGTCTTGGAACTGATGCTTAGTGTTGATTCTAAGACAAAAGGCAAGAGTTTTTAAAAAGAAAAGAAATTACCCATGTACTTTGTTCTTTGTTTCCATGTTAGTACTGCCTTTATCACCAATCCTATCTTCTATAATATCATTCCCTCAGCTTATTTTCCTTTGCTGTAAAATAATGGGTGTTGGGCTAGCTGGCCTCTGAAGTACTTTCCAGAACTAATCTTCAATCCTGCAACTTTGAGATTCTATGATCTGTATTTTTATTGAAATTACCAGAGAAGGCACAGTAAAAGACAAGCCATAAATTATGTTCTAACCGTTGGCATCAAATACTTAGCTCTTCAAAGCTGCATCAGGTAGGTTCATTCAGGACAAGGCATTTCTGTATCCTTAGTGAGATTTGAACTATACACTTTCCTGCATTTGATCAGAGTATAGGACCTCTGTGTTATCATCATCAGAAGAATTGAGATTTCATAGAAACACTTAGAAACAGATACACTCTAAATCTAGTATCAGGCACCACAGAAAGTAAAACTGGCTAAAATTGAAATTATGTGCACATAAAAAAATAACAAATGATTAAAGATTATCAGTCCTTATATCTCTGACTCCATGAGTGGCACTGGATGGTTGTTCACTCTGCTAACCCTTAGTATCAGCTTTGGTTAAGGGTAATAGTAACAATAATAACAATAGCTTGCATTTATAGATTACTTTAAGGCTTGCAAAGCAATATGTATGTATGTGTGTGTGTGTACACACAAACATACACACACACATATATATAATTAATCTGAGCTAGTTGCTATTATTATTTCCATTGTAAAGATGAGGAAACTGAGGCTGAGGCAAATTAAATTGCTTTTCCAGAGTCATACAACTGGTAAATGTCTCAAGTAGATTTAAACTTGTCTTAATTCCAGGTCCAACATGGGCAAGTTCATCCCTCCAAAAGAATTCCAAGCTTTACTCTAGTTCTCGGGTATTGTTGCTAGGATTTAAAAGTTAAGTGTGGTAGACTTGTGAACATTTAGTCCCGTCATTTTTATTTTAAGACATTATCAGATCAAGGCTCAATATCCAAAAGTATGGGAGGTATCTATGTGAAGTAAAGTCACAGAAATTTACCACCAAAGTATAGAGTCATCTTAGCATTCAAATAGCAGGGTTCCAGAACCAGACAGCCCACTGATTTTTAGATGGCAAGTTTCTAAGAGGAGGGATGGTCCTCTCACTTTGAGTTCAGAGCCTGACTTAATGCCATATATATATATATATTTAGAAGTTAATTCTGTACACATTTTTATTCCCAAATACCAATTCTCACCAGTGAGAAAAAGCCACCTCCTTACTCCTATTTATAATTTGGAGAAAAAAAGGTATTTAATTATTAAAAGGTGCACAAAATGTTAAATACTGGTGGCAAATAAATAAATTTTAATATTTCTTAATAAGCAACCCTTTCTATTTAGAATGCTACATCCCTGCTTTAGGGGGGAAAAAATTCCCAGGAGATGTAAAGTTGTTCATTATCTCTCTAATAGGAAACCTTGGTCTTGGCTAAACCGACTTACGGCTTCAAGTATAGTTTTTAGAAGCACCATTTGCTCATATCTGCATTGACTAACATAAGGATTGGAGAAAATACAAAATCTAACAAAATCTAAGAAGGTAGAGAATGAAAAACAAAAGTCTTAACAGTTCCTGCCAGCATCCCACAACTTGATCTTTAGGAATTTGCGTCTAAATGGACTGATAAGAATTTTACAACCAAAGAAGTCTTGTCAGTTATTCTTCAGATTTAAAATTCAAGTGAGTCTTTGCATATGTACTTCATATCATTTTCCTCCTGTTCTCATGCATTATTTATTGCAAAAAAGTTTTCTCAAATATTCCCCTAATACTTTTCTTCAATTTAATATAGTAGGAACAATTTACAATTTACAAGTACCCATTACAGGTATAATGGATCTATCTCAGTCGCAGCTCTTAACATTTACTCCTTGAAGATTTGAAATATATATATATATATATATATATATATAGTGCCTATAAGTTAAATAAAAACTTTTAGGTTATGAGGGCGACAGAAGAATAAAGTGAACTAATACCTTTCTGGAATAAATTGTATCAGTGGGGCCTGAACTATGCATCAGATGGAAAGCATTCAGTATTTTTAAACAAGGATTTTGTAGTTTTAAAAATAAACTACATTTTTTTCTACCTCTGTAACCTTACTCTTCAAGGCCCCTGAAAGAGGAGAGCAATCTTGAGATTCTATAAGATTTCAGGCTTCCTCTCCACTTTAAATTGAGCATGCAAAAAGAAATCCTTTTCCAACACAAAGAAGTAAGCTATGGTGCTGCAGGAGAATATGGCATCTGTCCCCCTGCAATCAGCTAATTTCCAGGTTCTAATTCTTGGGCACAGCATTTGAGGGGGAAAACAATATGGAGTACCGATGAGCTGCAGAAGATTATGTCTAAAGGCACAAACATGGATCTATATATCAGAAATTTACCTTATCAATTTGCTTTGCGCAGTCACCTCTGGAACCCATTCGCACCAGGGACAGAGCAATGAAGATACTCAGGGGAGAAAAGAAGACGTTGCCATTGCTATTTCCTTGACTGGTGTTCATCTCTTTGAAAAGATCAAAGCAAAATTCTGCATTTGCTGCAGCAAGGGAGACCATTGTGAAACTGAACACAGCCTACAGGGAGAAAAAAAAATGAAACTTAAAAAAATATTTCAACCACATTTTCTCTATATTTCTCTGAACCTTCATTTCCTCGCATGTAGAATGGGTTTAGCAAGGTTTTATCAAAAATCAAATAAAATAATATCTTTAAATATAAGACTGCAAACCTTAAAGTTTTAAATAAGTGACAACAAAATAAGAAATTAATGAAATAATGATATAACAAGAGTCTATGTTGGCACCCAGTTGTAATAACTGCTAGTGAGGAAGCTGTAGTAGACTGATCTCTTGAGCTCCAGAGTTCTGAACTACAGTGGGCTATATTGATCATATCCATAATAAGATCAGCATTGATATGATGAGCCCCTAGTGTTGTGGAACAATAAGACTGCCAAAGAAAGAGTGAATTAATCTTGGTCATAAATAGAGCATATCAAAGATCCTATCTAGTCAGGAGCAGGACTGCATTCATGAGTAGCCCCTTCATTTCCAGCCTACACTAGATAGAAAGATCCAGACTTTAAAAAACAAAAAGAAGAGTAAATAATGACAGAATGATAGTTTCATGGCTCCATGAGTATCCATTAAAAGACCTAGAGGAAAATCTTAAGCTAAGTGGGCAGATATACCTCTAAGTATGATGAACAAAAGGATATGCATAAGAGAGTTCTAAGGGGTTGAGATCTACACTGATAATCAAAATATCTCATCAAAGTACATCATCATTGTTGATGGTATTAATATAAAATTCTAAGGTTTTTAAAGCACATTACTAATACGATCTGCTTATAACTACCCTGGGAAATAGATACTATTATTATTATCATTCCCATATTATGGAGAAGGAAACTGAGGCATTATTGTCCAGAGATTGATATGCAGATGGACTGACAACCCAAGTATTCAATCCATTAGCTTTACAGATGAATGATGAGCTGGGTGCAGAATAGGAGAAAGTGTGAGGACATGATCTCATTTGGGAAACTGCTTTAAATAATCCCAAGCTTCTTCAAGGTCACACAATCTCATGTGTATTTCTCCTTCTCTCCACTCACATAGCTACCATATTTGTACAGACTTTAATCGTCTCATGCTAGACAATTGAAATTGCCTTTTGGTGGTCTCCTTACTTCTAGTCTCTCCCCATTCCAAGTTATCCTTCATTCAGCTGCCAAAGTTATTTCTTAAAGCTCCGCTCTTACCATGTCACAACAACTTCCAACTCAATGCATTAGTGTCTCCCTATTACCTCCAGTATCAAATATAAAATCCTCTGGCATTTACAGCCCATCACAATCTGGCCCCTTTCTTCCTTTCCAGTCCTCTTACATTTTACCTCCCTCCAAGTACCCTAAGATATTTCTTGCTGTTCTTTGCACTTGGCTCTCCATCTCCTGATTGCATCTATTCATTCGCTATCCTCCATACCTGGCATGTTCTCTTCACCTCCTCTTCCTGGCTTCCTTTATGACTTCACTCATATCCCAGCTCTTCCTCTGTCTGCTTTCTTTCTCCTAATACCTTTCTTCTGGAATTAACTTCCATTTAAGCTATATAGAAAATGCATGTCAATCTGTGTAGACATACATATACATATGTGTACATTGTGAATATATGTGCATAAATGTGCACAGTTATATGTATATTATCTGTATCCATAGATTAAATCTCTACACAATGTACAATATAAACTTTTTTGCAGGTTTTTTCCTCCATTAGAACTTGACTTGCATAAGGAAAGGGACCAAGTTTTTATCCTTCTATTTATTCATATCACTTGCCTCCTACAGAGTAGGTCTTAAGAGGTGCTTATTGATTGGCTAACTGTGAAGGCTCGTCTTTTTAATACAAAGGTTCTTCCAGTAATCTTGAATGGTTGTGAATCTTGTAGCGTATTCTCTGATTACTCAAGCTTGTGAGTGACACCAAGAGTGATGGAGAAATATATATGCAGTAAAGAAGCAATCTGCAACAAATTCCAGTGACAACTTACATATAATAAATGGTGTCAAGGGTGTTATTTCTTGATATGGTGCCCCTCTCAGTCTTTAGCCATTGCCCCTCTAGAGAACATCTGTGCTTTGACTTCCTGCAGGGGATGAAGGGGGGAGGATGCAAGTGGAAATGATGGCCAATAGCAACCAAGGAGCAAGTGACATACAAAAAGTAAAGTCAGAAAAAGAGAGCACTGGAGCAATTAAGATGTAGAGTTTTTCTCTATATCTGGTTTTTGCCTACAACCCAAAATTTCATCATCAATGAGATGGCTGCATTAAGAAGTAATCAGATAAATGTATAACCCAGTGGAATTGCTTATCAGCTCCAGGAGTAGGGAGGAAAGAGGAGAGGAAAAGAACTTGAATCTTGTAACCATGGAAAAATAATCTAAATAAATATATTTTTTTAAAGAAGCAATCGGAGTTGCACATGTAAAATCTATATCAGATTGTTTATCATCTCTGGGAAGAGGAAGAGAAGGGGGAAAGGGAAGAGGGAGAGAAGAAGGAAGGGTGGGAAGGAGGGAGAGAATTTGGAAGTCAAAATATTTTTTAAAGAATTTAAAAATTGGTGGAAGGTAGCTCAGTGGATTGAGAGCCAGGCTGAGATGGGAGGTCCTGGGTTTAAATTTGGCCTCAGACACTAACTCACTATGTGACCCTGGGCAAGTCACTTGACCCCCATTGCCTAGCCCTTACCACTCTTCTATCTTAGAACCAATACTTATTATTGGTTCTGAGACAGAAGGTAAGGGTTTAAAAAAAGAGAATTTAAAAATTGTTACTATATGTGATTGGAGAAAATAAAATATTTTAAAAATATAAAAGGGGAAGGTTTCCTGGACACATACATACATAAACATTAATTTAAGTACAAATCATTCTTATCATAACATTGATAGATCTAATGGACTTTGATTCCAAATTGGAATTGAAGCATTTCAGAGGGCTGATTATAAGCCGCATCTCCCTCCTCTTTTTGGAATATAGACATGGAATGAGGCATACATGATCTAAGGTCAACATATGATGGTTTTTGTTTTTAATTTTCCTTTTTTGCTTAACTATACTTCTAATGTTAAAAATATATATTATTTTTAAAGGATGAAAAAAGGCAATTAGAGGACCTTTCCATTAACAAGACCCCAAATAGAAAAGCACTAGCCCTAATTACTTGTCTTTTCCTGAATCATCTGTATCCCGAGTTCTTCAGTCATTTGACAAGCAAAGGTTTTTAACTTTTTCCTTTAACATGGACCTCTATTGATGTATGACAAAACCTGTTGACTCTTTCTCAGAAGAAAGTGATAAAATGCATAAAAGGAAATTACATTAGATTACAGGAAGTCAATTATATTGAAATAGTATAGACACAGACACATAAATATTAGGGCTCAGGTACTCTGGGTTAAGAACCCCTGATTTAAAAACTGGTCATCCTGGGTTTGTATATTTATTATATTACATTATATTAAAATTTAGTTGGGATATATGCTGTTGTTTTTTTTTTTTTATGCCCCTTTGCCTGCTAGGAGGGAGAGCAAGGGTTCTGAACTATGTTTTCCCTAGAAACCCTGGATTGACAATATATGTGACTGGGACAGTCTTGAATGTAGACGAAACAGTAGACATGAAATGGACCTAATGATGGATGTTTTGTTCTATACTGTCTATTCTCTTATTATTTCATTAAAAAAAAAAGTATAGCACTGCATACAATATCTAAGAATGGCTCTCTCTTCCTATGGGGAACTGATTCAATTATGCCAAGGTCAAAAGATCGAATGAACTACAGCAAATTCAGGGACTCTGATGGACCATTTTCTATTGCATGATTCCTATCGCTTTTTCCAAGAAGAAAGGAAATAAGCATTTATTAAGTGCCTGCTATATACTAGTCATTGTGTCAAGCACATTACCAACATCTCATTCTATCATCACAATTCTGGGAGGTAGGTGCTACTATCACACCCATTCTATAGTTAAGTAAAATGAGGCAGACAGATGTTAAGTAACTTACCCAGCTTCACAACATCTAAAAAATGTCAAGCAACTCACTTAACATAGCTAGTAAGTAGCTGAAGCCAAATTTGAACACAGGTCTTCCTGACTCCAGGTTCCCACTTCAATCTACTATGCCACTTCCATTATTCTTTATTTATTGCTCTTTAAATTATTCCCCTTCCTCACCCCACTGTACACTGCAATTCTATTCCTTCATGCTGGGCTTATTTGTTGGTTACTCCAAAGACAAGTCCAAAGTGAAATATGATAAAAGTACTAAAATTTGTATTCCCCTTTTAAAAATATTCTCTTAAATAGTAACCTATTCATATCATTCAACCCCTTGCTTACAAAATAGTCCTTTGTTACTCAAGACCTTTCTGCAATCTCTCTCACTCTGTCCTCTGCCCAACCCTATTTTTAGAGTCTGAGGGACAAAATCAGACACATACATTAATTAAATGACAAACTCTAAAATGTTCTGATCAGCATAAGATCGTGCAATTATTCCTTATAGTGCTTGCAATTTCTGAATAATAGAAAGATTTCAGTGATATGATGAAATCCCTCAGGGCACCTCTGAAGAGTTTCTTTCCTGGCCCACCCCATTCCATCCATAGTTTGGGCCCTGGTCAGTAATCCTTGTACTTCCAGTTTGGGCTGTCTAGGACCCACTAGGGTTTCAAGGCTGTCCTACTTATTTTCTAAACTTTGTACCTCTCTCAAAGGTAATATGAACCAAGAAAACTGAAATCAAATTCAAACTAAAATGAAAGTAACATTTTGTGATTCTGGAGCTCATATTTTCCAAGGCTCAGTGGGAATAAGTATTAAGCCCACAAATGAAGATCCAGATGATCCCATGTGTTCTACCTGAGGGCTCTATGACTAGAGAACACAACATAAAGAATAAGACAGGTTGCTCCTTTGAATATTTGTTTTTATGGAACTCATTCAAGTACAATGTCTCTTTTTTAAGTTAAACAATATTAGAACTTGAAGGACATCAGAGATTAATCAACCTACCTGTAGGGCAAATCCCTTATATAAGCTACATGAAAAGTAGTTGGTCATTCAGTCTCTCTGTCTAAACATCTTCAGTGATATGGCTAAAGGACGACTTCTCCAGGAAACCCATTCCATTATTGAGAAGTTATTCTTTGTCATAACAAAATTTGCCCTGATAAAATTTCTACTCATTAGTCCTACCTTTGCATTTTGTTAATAATATAGTATTTATATGTTTGCAAAGAATTTTATAAATATTAGCTTCATGACAACCCTTAGAAGTGTTGCTGTTGTTATCCTTACTTTACAAATGAAGAAACTGAGGCATAAAGAGGTTAAATTTGTTCAAGGTCACACAGCTAGTAGGTTTTCAAGGTAAAACTTGAACTTAGGTCTTCATGATTCCAGGTCTAGAGCTCTGCCCACTGAGCCACCTAGGTCAGAAAAAGCTTTTTTTTTTCAATTTGGAAACTTTTTATTTAATTAATTAATATGGAATATTTTTTCATGGTTACAAGATTCCTGTTCTTTCCCTCCCCTACCCCTACCTTCTCCTGTAGCCAATGTGCAATTCCACTGGGTTTTATATATATCATTGATCAAGTAGGCCAGAAAAATCTAATCCCTTTTTGCTCCATAATCTTTCCAACATTTGAAGATAATGACCATGTCCCTGTTAAATCTCCTTTTCTCCAGGCTTAACATTCCCAAGTCTTTAAATCTGTTCTCATATAACATCACCTTACCATCTTGATTACCTAGTCCGAGTTCAGAAAACCACAGGCTTTCAGAGTTGGAAGGGATCTCAGTGGGCATCTACTCCTTCCTATACTTGAAAACATATAGGTTATCAATCCTTTCTTTGAAGACCTCTAAGGAGACACCTAGCACTTCCCAAGGCAATCCATTTCAATGTTGAATGGCTTCCTCTAAATGTGCTCTCCTGCCCCTTAGAATATAAGTTCCTTGAGGACAAAGGTTATTTAATTTTTGTATTTGGGTCCTTTGTGCCTAGCACAATACCTAAATAATAATAGGCATTCTTCTCATTCATTCTTTTGTAAAGTGATACCTCTTCCATACTTGGACAATTCTATTTGTTCAAAGGAACAGATAAAAGGTGAGAAACACTGAAAAAAGTAGCCAATCACTCCTGGAACAGAGATATAGACAATTCTGAGGAATTGGGAGATTATTTCTTGGAAATAATACTGAGAGTAACTATAAGAAAAATAACTACTCAGTCACCCAAATTAAATAAAGAGATAAAGGTGAATGTGGCTGAATTAACTCCCCCCCCCCATCTAAATTTACATAAATCTACTCTAGAGGCAGCATGTGGAATAGCTAGAAAAATTACTGTTAAGCCAAGAAGTCAAATCAAGGCATGCCATTTCAAGTATGTATTAAGTACAATGTGCTAGGCCCTGTTCTAAGTACTAGGATACAAAAAATAGAGGGAAATACAGTCATAGTGTTCAAGAGATTCACAGTCCAGTCAAGAAGAGAACATATAAACAATTATATACAAGTACAATAC
Organism: Monodelphis domestica; assembly: GCF_027887165.1. NCBI lineage: Eukaryota > Metazoa > Chordata > Mammalia > Didelphimorphia > Didelphidae > Monodelphis > Monodelphis domestica. The sequence continues at coordinate 344,273,987 of NC_077229.1, forward strand.
ATATAGGATAAATTGGAAATAAGCATAAAGGAAAGGCACTAGCACTGAGGAGTATCAAAAATATTTTGCTTTGTTTTAAATAGAAAGTGGTACTTCCACTTTCTATTTAAAAAAATTTGAAGTAAGAGAAAACAAGAAGGAAAGAATGAAGGGAGGGAAGAAGGAAAGAGGGAGGGAGATTTCCACATCCTGGTTCCTTCCTATCTTTTAAGGCTTCTAACTCCTTACGCTACCACCACCACCATGACCACTCCAGTACTTCCCCTGCCCTGCTTCAGTGATGTTGTTACACTAGCTTCCTTCTCGCAAGACACTCTATCTCCTAACTCCAGGCATCTTCACTTTCTATCTCTCATGCCTGGAACTTTCTTCCTCTCCTCTTCTTTACTTCTTAACTTCCCTGGCTTTTTTTAAGTCTCAGTTAAAACTCCAATCTCTGTAAGAAGCCTTTTCAAATCCCCCTTAATGCCAGTGACTTCCCTCAATTATATCCTATTTATATTGCATATATATCTTTTTATATACAGTTCTTTTCATGTTGTTTCCTCTATTGGTCTATAAGTTACTTGAAAACAAAAAGTGTCTTTTACTTATCTTTGCATCTCCAGTACTTAGCATGGCACCTGGCACATAGTAGGCACTAAATAAGTGCTTGCTATCTTGACTTGACTCTCTCCTAAGGACACTGTGAACATTAATAGGGGAGTATGACTCAGGTTAATAGGTGCATTTTTATTATTTTATGGTTATTTTTGCCCTCTTGTTTAGTTAACACTTCAAGATTAAGAGTTAATAGTGAGAGCCAGCTGGGTGGCTCAATGGATAGTCTCAGGCCTGGAGACAGAAGGTTCTGGGTTCAAATATGGCCTCAGCTCAAGCTGTATTACCCTGGGCAAGTCACTTATCCCCAATTGCCTAACCCGTACTTAGAACTTATATTTGTATTGATTCTAAGAGAGATGATAAGTCTTTTTTTTTTTTAAGAGTTAATGGCGACATCTTGGCTAATTTCTTTTTTTTTAGTGTGAAGTACACTAGTAGAAGCCTCAAGAATTACAATTGTGAGTAGTAAATTTGTAGTTTCCTCCACACTGGAGTCATCTTTAGGATCCTGAGAGTGAGTTGTAGCCATGTGACCACTATTTGAGGGAGTCACCCCAACCTAACAGTGTGGGTACAGTGATATGGATAGTGGTACAGGTGATGGATAATCCATTTCTATCACAGAGAGAAATTTGAGGGAGGGGTGTATCAATACCTAGCCCACCCTACAGAATAAGACTCTAATTATTAGAAATATTTTTCTTATATAAACCCCAAATTGGGTACTTTGTCATCTTCATTGTTCCTAGTTTTCCCCTCTTGGAAGATGCCAAACAGAATTTCACTAGAGAATATTTTACAACCATGAAGTCAGTTATTATGTCTCCTTTTAGTCTTTCCTTTTCCATGCGACCCATAATTCCTCATTCTAATTGCTCAACTAATCCTAATCCTACTTTGTTCAACTAATGCTTTTATGGAATGAATGTTCCATACTCCGCCTATTCCCCAGATTATCTCTGCCCTTTGTGTTGGTGGTGTTGAGGTCTGAACATAATACTCTGGAAGTGCTCTGGTTTTATTCCTGGAAACATGGTCCTTTGGAAAAAAAACCCAACACTGTATTAGTTTTATTGGTTGTCATATAAAAGTATTCTCCATTTTCCTCCTTAAAATATGGCACAGAGAATTCAATTCAACAAACTTTTATTTGGCACCTACTATATATACTGTTTTAGATGCTAAGGAGAAAACTGTTTAGATAAGTCACATTCTCTGTCCTTTCAAAGATTACAATAAACTGTTTGTGGCCTAAAAACACGACAGATAACTTTAATATGTAAGTGAAGAAAGACCTCAAAAGTTGCTTTTTGAGATTTGAAGAGGAAAAGATTAGACGTTTCTGGGAGATGCAGAATTTGGGGTGAAGTCCAAGGAACATAATGAACAGAGTAGAAACAAAAATATTCAGGAAGTAGAAAATCACTTATGGAAGGATACATAATGGAAAAGCACCAGGGATTTGGGAGGGAAATTAATACATTTGATTAATGCACTGGATCATAGATTCTATGAAGGGAAATAATTTGACAAAAGCTTGGAAAAGTAAAACAATGCTAAATTTGGGTGACCTCAAAGATCAAGAAGTTGGAACTTTACTCAATAGGTATCACTAAATATTTTTGAGAAAAAGAGTATAAAATCAGATCTATGTAGAGGAAGATCAGCCTGCCCATAATAATCATAGCTTGCCATAGCAAAAAGATTATTGGATCCATCAGGAGTCAGAAGTCTGTTTTTTACTATCTTGTTTGACAGAGGATCAAGTACCTTAAACTTCTTTATTTTTTAAACCTTACCTTCTGTCTTAGAATCAATATTCTTGTCTTGATTCCAAGACCAAAAATCAGTAAAGGCTAAGCAATGGGGATTAAATGATAACAGGGTTACACACCTAGGAAGTGCCTGAGGCCACATTTGAACCCAGTATCTTCCATCTCTAAGCCTGGTTCTCAATCCACTGACCCACCTAGCTGCCCCCTTACTTAACTTTCTTCTGCTCATTCCTTGTCTATAACATAAGGAGTTTGTACTGAATGATTTCTAAAATCCATTTCAATTCTAAATTAAATTTAATGAGCATTTCTATGGGAGTAGAGATAGGAAGATAGTAGAGTGGGAAAACCTTAGAAGGCAAATATACAGTAAGATGGAAATTCAAGGGTAGATGCAATAAATAATATAAAAGTAATGAATGTGAGAGATATCATAGAGGAAGGTTGGGGGATGACAGTCTATATTTGGTCTGAATTATGAAAAGAGAAAGCATAAAAGGAACTTTACTTCTTGCCTCTGGAATAATAGAATTCACATTTTTCAGGTCAATATATTCCTTTTCTTCCAAGAAGGAATAATTCTTAACCATTCCAGATAAATAAGAATCTAGACAATTCTTATACACACCCCACAAACATTCATGCCCTTTTTATAAGTCTCTGAAGTAAAGTATATATAAACTTCATTAGGAAATCCTTCAACATAGGAAAGCCATCACTATTAGCAATTTCTTACATCAAATCTAAATTCTTCAACTGAATGTGCAAGAATGTTTTCCATTGTTTTATTCATAGAGGAAATGGGCAAAAATGTATTATTCATTTATTCATTATGCATAATGTCATGCTCTAGATTTCATTCTTAAAAAACAAATTATTGTCTGACACTCTCTGCCCAATAAAACAATCATGTTTCTTTTGATTTTGTAAATCTGATTTCATATTCATCCTTGGCATATTCCAAGAAAACTTCCTTGTCATGTTGAGATGATCTGCATTGGATTCAGAGCCATGGTTGATTATAAATTTAAAAGAAAAAATATGCATACTTTGGGTACAAGTAAAGAGGACAGGGAAGATAATATGTACAAAATACATAATCGAACTATAAGATTAATAATTCAGATATTAGAAGTTTAAGCATTATTAAATAATGAAAATGATATCTACTACCAAATAATAGTATATGGCTGAATACTACTACCACAATGATTACTATTAATAATCACTAGCATTTATATAGAACCTTAAGATTTAAAAAGTACTTTATAAATATTATTTCATTTATCTCATATTATCCTTAGAACTCTGAGAGATAAATGCTATTATGATTGTCTTCTTTATACAGATGAGGAAGCTGAGGCAAAAAGTAGTTAAGTGATTTGTTCAAGAATATAAAAATGGTAAAGAATATAAAGTCAGTAATGAATATACAAATAGTAAGGAATATATAGCTAGTTAATATCTGAGATTGCAGATTAACTCAGATTTTCCTGAACCCAAGTCCAGTGTTCTATCTGTTGTACCACCTAGCTGTTATTTCCTACACAATTCCTATAAAATCGTGTCTATATAATCCTAAAAAATAGTATAAGAAAGGCAAATAACTTTATCAATTTTTGTCTCCCCAGAGTAAGTTTGAGTAAAATGAATTAAAATAGCATTCTTTCCTGTTAATCAAACTATATGTGTATATATATATATTGAAATCCCTTATTTCACTGATGTCACTGCCTCAGTAAACACAAGGAGGCAGCAGGGAACAGTAGATATGGAGATAGTTAGAGGACAATTCTTCCACTTGTTTCTTATGTAACTATGGAGAGTCCCTAGATCTATATGGTACTCAACTTGCTCTTCAGCAAGGTGATTGAGAGGGGGTGAAGGATTAGATGCCTTCTCTGCCCATTTTAATAGGCAATGTGGTATGAAAAAAAAAATGATCACAAGTTGGTCAACCATCTGGTGGTGAAGCTTTCCAAATTGCCACACTACTAAAATGGACATGACATTTGGCCCGCAGTCCATTGCCAGGACCAGAGAGGTCTTGTGATGGAACTGTGGACAACATGCTGCCCACAATACTTCCAAATATGACCTAAACCATATTAAAAATGTAATTAGAAAATATTTAAATTTTAGAAAATGAAACAAACATAAATAATATTACATATTAAATAAGTCAGCATATGGAGAAAGATCTTTATGTACAATTTGTTGTTGTTCAGTCATTTCAGTCATGTCCAAGTCTTCATGATTCCTTGTGGGGTTTCTTGACAAAACTAATAGAATGATTTGTCATTTCCTTCTCCAGTTCACTTTACAGATGAGGAACTGAGGCAAACAAGTGACTTGCTCAGGACCACACAGTTAGTAAGTGTCTTGAGGCCAGATTTGAACTCAGGTAGGAGGTTTTAATTTGTACTTTAGGCCTGGAACTCTATCTACTGTGCTACCTAGCTGCCCCAGATGTATGGTTTCTTGGTCCTCATTTCTATTTGAGTTTGACTTTGATCATCAGGATCATTCTTAGCTTTCTAGCTTAGTACTCAATGCCAACATTTGAGTATCATACTGACATAAGCCTTTGAGAACCCAAAGTGAAATCCATACAAAAATGAGACTTTGGAGTAAGACTGTCAAGATATTAAACACCTTGGAAAAGGAGAGGAATGACTATTTCTAAGGCTGATTTGCTCATCTACAAACAAATGGTTCATGTTCCTTCCCAATAGGTCATAGTAGGAGTAAAAAAAAAATGCTATAACTTTAAGATTCTGATCCCTCCATTTCCTCACTTAAAAGACTAAAGGAAGAGAATGGTTCTACAATGGGTTCTTGAAAGATTTTGAATAGGGATAATGATTAGGAAAGGAATGGGAAATTAGGTAGCTCAGTGGATAGAGTATTGGGCCTGAAGTCATGTAGACTTATCTTCCTGAGTTGAAATTTCTCCTCAAATACTTACTAGCTATATGACTCTAGGAAAATCACTTAACCCTCTTGGCCTTTGTCCCTGGTCCATAAAATTAGCTGGAGAAGGAGATGGCAAACTATTCTAGAATCTTTGCCAAGAAAGCCACAAATGGAGTCATAAAGATCCAAAATGACTGAACTATGACAATAGGAGAAGAAAATATTGTTGTGGCCAATGGAGATAAGGATGCTGTAGTAATCTCAGAAAAGGACTATCTTATGGAAACAAAAATGGGAAATACTGTTTTTACACATTAATTTTCTATTTCCTTTCAGAACCTTATAATATCAAAAGGCTTATATGAATTCTTTATTTAAATAATTACAGTAGTAATAGATCCCATTGCTTTTAAGGTTTAGAAGCACTTATATCCTCTTGTCAAGCTTTTAGAATATTTGTACTTCTTGAATCCTAAATTTTTCAACTAAAGATGGTGAATTGGCAAATATATGAAATCTGGTGGATCTTAGCATCTCAGATTTTGGGAGGCCAGGGTCTATACATAACAGTCAGGCTATTGGGTCAACAATTACTTTATTCACTGTCGTCAGAGATAAGTTTTACCTCCATATATATATATATATAAATATTTTCATATGATATATACTCCTTGAAAACAAGGAAATAGTAACCTCCTGAAAAATGATTTGACTAAAAAGTTTTCCAAAGAATTATGAATCATAAATAACAATTTGAAAGGTTGTTCTAAATCAGAAATAAGAGAAATGAGTATTTTAAAAATGAAAAGAATTTGCCTCACACTCAACACACAAAGATCATAGAAGATGAAAATAGTGTTGGATAGACTGAAAAAATAGAAACTAAAAGATCCAACTTAGTACAACCATGTTAGAAAGTCATTTGGAAATTATGCTTTTCTTTTTAAATGATTAAAACATTCAGTGCCTTTAACACAGGCAACCCACTATTAGGAATATATGCTGAGACAAAACAAAGAAGGAAAGGAAGGAAGGAAGAAGGAAGGAAGGAAGAGAGAGAAAACAGAAAGAAGGAAGAAAATGAAAGAAAAGGTAAAAAAAACTTGCAAAAAAGTAAATGTTCATTGATTCGAAATGGGTAAATGGAGCAACTAGGTGGTACAGTGAGTAGAACAGTGGGCTTGGAATCAGGTAGACCTGATTTCAAATCCAGAGTAAGTCACTTAGCAGCTGTGTGACTCTGGGCAAGTCACTTAACTCTATTTGCTTGAGTTATTCATTTATAAAATGAGAAGGAAATGACAAAACACTCCAGCATCTTTGACAAGAAAACCTCAAATGGGGTCATAAAGAGTTAGTTAGATAGGGCTGAAATGACTGATCAACAACAACAAACAAGCAAATGGATTATGGAGCATAAATATACTGAATACTGCTACACTGGAAGAAATTAAATGTACTAAAAATTCAAAACATGGAGAGTGTTCAGTAAACTGATGCATAGTGATATAAGCATAACTCAGAAACAATGCACAAAAGAAAGTAAGTGGGAAGAAGAAAAGAAAATTGAGTGCTGTGTAGGCACAATGAATAGGTTTGACTCCAGAGAAGAGATGGGAAAATTTACCTCCCTTCCTTCTTTCCAGAAGTAGGAGACAGTAGGTTTAGAACATCACATATACTGTCAGATTTAGTTGAGGTTAATTTTGATGAACTACTTTTTTCGTGCTCTCTTTTTAATTCTTTGTCACAAGAGATGGCTCTCTGGGTAGGAGGAAGGAATAGTCAGAAATGGAGGTAATGTAAAACAAAGATATCAATTAGTTTTTTTAAAAATATCCTGACCATGCCTATCTAAAAAGTAAAACATCTTTCCTGAAAACAAAGGACAGTTTATATCCAAATGTTAAAACAATAAAATAGGCAAAATTTAATTGAAAAAACATTCAATTAAAACATTTGTCCCATATTTGTTGGCATCAACTTAATAAGAGTGAGTCTTAAAAGTTGCTGAAAAATAATTGTCAAATCTTATAATTTGTTTAGTTGCTATTCTTATTTTTCTTAAGTAATAAAAAACTGCCAACTAATTTAAGTAGCTAAAGATAAGAAGGTTACTAACCACACTACGAAATCCTCATTTTTTAAAAATCTGAAACCTGAAGGCAATGTATATCACCAGCAAAATACTCATTTGTACCATAATTAATTGTTTTGGTGGTTTTTTCTGTTCCTTTTTCACAGTTGGGTTAAGTAAGCCCAGACAAATACATAGTTGAGTTTTTAACCACAACAGTAAGATAAAATTCTATTCCTTTACCAAAATAAAACTATCCTTAATTTCATGGTGATGAAATTAAAATCTAGTCACCAAATAAAGCTTTCTCAAAGAATTCTATACAAACACAGAAACAATTCATTGCAGAAGCTAATGTCATGCACTCTTCCACCAAATACAGCTCATACATCTAAGGACCCATGATACATTTATTATTTGAACAATCAATTAGACTCTAATGACCTCCATCTCAACCTTTCTTCCATCCCATACACATGAAGCTCTCTTGTTAATTTCAGATGTAGCTACTCACAGAGAATATACTTAATAAAAAGGGGCTGATTGCAAAGCCCCACAGGTTTAATATTTCAAGAAGAGAACTGAGAGCATCATATATAGATAGGAAATCACTTTCCCAAATATCTAACCATTCCCAGTGAGCTCTAGTTGTTTGGCTTTTTCTAGAAGGGAGGGGGAGCAGCAAAATTCTAGACAAGACAGGCTATAGACTCCAAAAATATTTACCTTATTGTCTTCATAGAGGAAGTTAACAGCTGACTGGGTGAGTCTGAAAGTGTTCTTTGCATTACCCTGGAATATAAAGCCTCTGACTCAGACACTTACTTTTCCAGTTTCTGATTATAGGATGATATAGAGTAATTAAAATGAAATTATCTCCTTGTTCTTTGTATAGTGTATTGAAAGATATTTGGTAGAATATTAGCCAGGCCTATAGTCCTAGTCATCCTTTATGTTTTTTTAAAAGTTTTCTTCAAAAGATAACAACAATCTCAGGGTTTTGCTCTACACTCCATTGTACACTCTACACTCCATGACTTTAGGGTGTTGATGTCCTTTCCATCACTCTGGATTCCCAATTCCTCAACCTCCTCAAATCCCATGACCTATATCTCCACTCTACTTCAGCCACCCACAAGGATGGTTACACCTCATGATCCACCTTGAACTCTGAAATTCCCTTCTCATGATAATCTCTTGTCTTTTTATCTTTTCCTCTGCCTCACTCTTAAAATGTCTCTTTATCCTTTCTTCAATCTCCTCTTCTTCCATTCTTCCTTGTTCTCCCAGTCTATCCCCCTTTACTGTCAACTCACTCTCCATTTCCAGTCTTGATCTAATCATTTATCACCTGAATTTAGCACTGTCCTCCATCCTTGAATCATTTGCCCTCTTGTCACTGATGAACTCTTGGCTAATCCTCAGTTATGAGTCACCTTGAAATTATCCTCTGCTTTTACTCCTAAATTGTTGAACAAGACTGGAGAAAGTCACAAAACTACATGACCTAGGTCTACTACCAACTCATTATTCTCTACTCTCATCTGGGAAACATATACACACATGTATACTTGCTTGTGTTATATATAGATGTGTGGGTATATATACATAATATGTGTATATATATTACATATATATCTATATATAATGAGGGTAGCTTCATTAGTGGAAACAACATTAAAGGGGAGGTATTATATCTGCTTTGCTGCTGCAACCTAACAACTATGGGACCTTTCCCTCTCACTGGTAGCTGAAACATCTATGTCCTGTCCCTCTATTAGAATATAATCTCTTTGAGAATACAGACTATCTCCATATTGGATTCATATCCCCAGCACTTAGAACATAGTAAGTGTTTAACAATGATTTTTCATTCATACATTCATTCATCCAGAGGATCTGCACTGCTACACACTAGTCCTAATTTTTTTTCTGATTGACCTATCACGATATCTGTAGTACTGTTTGGAGTATTCTCCTTGTTCCTAAAGTCTGCCATGCACTTCATCCCTTCTTTATCAGCAGATGACATTGCCTCATAATTATTTAGAAAATTGAATCCATAAAAAATGAGCTCCTTTTCCTTTCCTTCAAGATATCTCAAATATCCTTCTTTGCGTTTACTTTCCCTTTTCTACTTAGCTCCATGTTTTGAGAAAGAAGTGGGACCTCTTTCTGATCATAATCTCCTGTAATAGATGCTCCTATCACACTCCTTATAACTTTCATTCACCCCTAATGCTTCACTTCTCTTAAATCTTCATCCTCAAGTGGCCTCTTATTCTCATTCAGTTCTTGTTGACTCATTCTCCCTCATTTTAAAACATGCCAAAATTTTTGTCCTTTATTTTTTTTTACTTGGCCCTGCCAACTCCTCAAGCTATAATAGTATCCATCCACAATCAAGATCATAGGAAGGGTCATCTATACTCATTGCCTCCATTCCTCCACCTCTCTCTCACTTCTTATTTCTTTATAATTATGTTTCCTACCCTCTCACTCTACCCCTACATCATGAATTATAACTCCAAGATTATCAGTGATCTCAAATCTGATGGTCTTTTCAGTCTTCATTCTGTTTGATCTCTCTTCAGCTTTTGGAACTATAAACCATATTTTTTTTCCTATATACACTCTTGTCCCTTGACTTACATAACTGCCATCTTTCTTTTTTTCTTTCCTCTTTTTTAAAACCCTTCCTGTATAATCATTCTTTCTCAGATTCCTTTCCTAGATCTTCTCCCTTTTCCCCCTTTGTAAGTGTGGCTTATCCTTCAGGTTCTGTCATAGAACTACTTTTTTTTTCTCCTTCAATCTCTTCTCCTTTATTCATTTCATCAGATCCCATGAGTTAAATTTTATTTATATTCTGTTGGCTCCCAAAAAATAACATATATAGATAGATCTTAAAGCTTCCTCAGAGGGGAGAGAAGCTTTAAGGTAGGAAGACAGAAACAGGATAGAAGTTTTAGATACCACGAGGGGGATGACGGAGTCAAATTAGAGATATGAGGTGGCAGGAATGAGTCTTTATTAAATTTCCATGAACCACAGCTAAGCTCTGATCAAAGGACCCTTCCGAAGGCTTTTACCAGTCCAGATATCCACGTTTAATACCACACAGGTCAGAGAGATGAAAGAGAGATAGAGAAGATTTAAAGATGGAGCTTGGCCAGAGGCCAAGCTCCTGCCAGGACAGCCATCAGCTAGCCTGAAAGAGAGAGAGAGAGAGAGGCGGAGCTTGCTGGGCTACATATACCCTTTGATACGCAGTACATAGGGATGACCCTCATTGGTTAATGACAAGGCATAGGTGTGGTTTCTCTTAACCAGGTGAGAACAAAGAAACCTGTTTTCCCGCCTAACCTGGGGGAAGCTGGGGTCAAGGGTCAGAGGCCTTCCCAGCCATGAGCAATACTGAGCATGCTCAAGACTGAGCATGCTCTCTTTTAAGGCAATCTGCACATACCAACCGTTCCCCTTGCCCATAGCTAGGGGTGAACTGCTACAGATCTAATCACCCTTAAGATATACAGTCATTCACTGAATAACTACATACTAGACATCTCTACTTGGATATTCTACAAGCATTTTGGAAGAGAGAAATGCTAAAATGAATGAAAAGACTGGATTTTGCAAAGCTATCTCATGAAAAAAATGAGATAGAACTCTGCTGCCATTGGGGGATGGGAATGGAATATTCCAGCTAAGAAAAGGAAAAACAGTTGGGGACTGCTGGTTCTTATCTCTCTTTGGTTTGAATAAGGAAGGAACAAAATCCTTATTGAGCTTACAAAGCTATATCCACTAAATCCTTTGTTGATCAGTAGAAGTGAAGTAGCCCCAAAAAGACCAAAGATGGAAAAATTACCCCTGTCCCATTTTTAAGGGACAGACCTGGCTTCCCTTGGGCCAGGAGATCAAACTGTTTATGTAGATAACAATCTGGCAGGAAACAAGGAGGAATTTCAGGAATATCAAAGTCAGGGAACTGCACAACCCTGAGATGGACTTCTTGTCTCTAACATAAAATTCCTGCATTAAGGTCTGTTTATTGTCAAGATAAGAACCTGTATGTGTAACTTGTATCTAGGAACCTATATAACCTGTTCCCTAATCTACAAGCCATGCAGTATTCCATTAGGGAATTCTGTCCCAGCTGGTAGTTTCTTTATTTCTCTCTTTTATTAATAAATTATGGTTCCAATAATCAATATTCTAGGTGTTTGAACTCATTTGTGAAGTGTCCCACTTCAGAAGATCCAGACCATTCATCTGTTACAGTAGTGGGATAGAAACTTTTTCCCTTCAGGGAAGACAATAGCCTATCCTTCAGAAGATTCATTCAAGCCATATCTCTGTAACAAGAAATACCATCCTCTTGAATCTATAAAGACATTAAGATAGTCTGGGATGTACCAGACTTGTGCCTAAAACCCCTGAAGACATCTATAGGAGGGAGATAGCTCAGGGACTTCCTGTTTCCTCTGTCCTCATTTATACTCTAACCCCTTATCCAATAAATAGTTATTTTTACTTTACTGAAGACTCAAACATCTCAAATGTACTAGAAGGGGGATTACAAATATATCAACTAAAGAAGAAAAAGACTTAAGGGGATTTCCTCTTACCCTTCAGCTTTAGTCAGATCTGACTCCATTGTTCAAACAGCTCTGCCTGTGGGGAGGGAAAATTGGTGTTACTCTTTATCTGTTCCCTCTCTCTCAAGCACCTGTCAAAACTTTGGGTCCTTTTGATTCTCCATGAGAACAGCATCTCAAAATCAACATGTATGAGAAAGAACTCATTATCTCTAAAAGTCTCTCCTGTCTCTATGGTCAGCACCAACATCCTTCAAGTCACTCAAATCTTTTACCTTGAAGTCATTCCCATCCATTTATTTTCTCTCCCTCAACCCTCATAGCCATTTTCTATGTCAATCCCCATTCCTACTCTGGTTTTCTATTGTTTTTACAATAAAATACAAAATTCCTAACCTATTACTTAAAGCCTTCCTTGATATAGCTGCCAATTGCGTTTCCAGTCTTAATTACATTTTTCTGTTGGTTATTTCCCATCTTTTTTGTAAATAACTTATTTGCACATGTTTATTTGCATGCTGACACTTCTTTGAGAACTCTTCAAGAGCAGAAACAGTCTTTTACCTTTTTTTATATTCCCCAGCACTTAGAACAGGAGTTGGCACATAGTAGGTAATTAAAAAAATGTGTATTACTATTGTTCTTCATAGACATGATACTCTAGTCAAATTGGCCTTTCAGTGGTTCCTTGCATGAAATATTCCATTAGGTAATTTCCTATATCTGAAATGCATCTTGTCTTGACAGCTACCTCTCAAGAGTCCAGAGCTACCTTCAGAGCACAGCTCATGTGCTGCCTCTTATATGAAGGGTTTCCACTTTCCTCAGTTGTTATTGTCCTCTTCCTCTTAAGATTTTTTTTTTTATTGCTTCATATGTGTAGTGAATGTTTCTTTGGGTTCAGTGTCCTGAAGCCAGGCTGCTGTATCTCTTCAGGATTCTAGTGGTAATCATAAAGGGTTCTGACCACATCCTCCACCAGTTGCATTCCTCTCACTCTTTGGTGCCAATAACTAGCACCAAAGTTTCATTTAATTAATTAACATAAATTAGCTTTTTTGGTATTTTAAAGAGCTGGATCTGCTTTTCTTATTCATACTGGAAATAGAGGAGTTTTTATCTACTTCCTTTCTGACCTTGGCCATTTCACCCCCTTCTTTGGTCACTTGGCTTACCCCTTACTGTGGGGACTCACTATATTAATATCCTCAGATTCCTAGATTCCTGCTTTCCTTGTGGTTCACCCTCTTGGCCATTCAAAACTCGCAAGGTTAAAGACTCCAGATTACTCTTCTTCATCAAAAATGGAAGAACAAATGACAAAAGACAGAAGCTCATTTTCATGAAACCACATGACAACTTCAGAGGGAGAAGATGCTAGGGACTCTGCCCTAGCCTTTCTAGTTCTGTCTCTTATTATCAGCAAAATAAAATCAACACCCAGATACAAAATCCAACCAAGAGGGTTATGAGGAGAATGAACCAGGCTTTGAGCAGTTAACAACTTTTGAAAACATCCATGTTTCTTGCTAAAGATCCAGAGATCTATAGATTTACAGATCATCATTAATTACCAGACTATAACCATTTAGAGAATGTCTATGCAAGATTCAAAGTCTCATTATGGTACTTGCATTGCACATCCTCACAACTTTCCTAGAAGTAGGCTACTCAGCCTCCTGCACCTGGGGAATGGCAGAGGTATGTGTCGTTCTCTTGTTACATATAAATTTTGTATTTATTTCTCCATGTCCTCGTATCCCCCGGTTGAAAGTAAGCTTCTTGAGGATAGGGATTACTTTATTGTTGTCTTTGTAGTCACATTGCTTTGAATACCGTATGTTCTTAATACATATTTGTTGAATTGATGCCTCAGCCCTCTTCTTATTTCCTTCATCTATTCTCCATTTCTCTTTCATCTTCAGTCTCTTTTTTACCATTTATCTCTTTTCCCCTTGACAAAATAACTCAAACTGACACTATTTCTAAAATTTATCACTAAACCCTACCATTCCTTCAATTTATAGTGCTGAATCTTTTCTTTCTTTAAATCCTTAGAGTCTTTCAATCTACTTACTTACTAGATATTCATAACTCTTTGCAATATGGTTTCCAATCCTACCACTGTATTAAAACTTTGCACAACCTCTAGGTGATAGTGGTTAAGTTCAAAGACTTTTTCTCAGTCCTTCCCATCTTCTTTGACCATTTTGCAGCATTTAACACTTTTAACCTCAACATGCTTATTATAGATGCTTTTTCCTCTTTGGGTTTTCCTGACATTGTTTTCTCCTGATCTCTTATCTACTTTCTCTGAGATTCCTTTATTAGATTATCATCTTTTTCTACTCCCTAAATGAGAGGATCCCAATATTCTCTTCTGGGCCAAAATATCTTCTTATTTTATGTTTAACACAATGGCTAGAGTGCTGAATTTGTAGTCTAGAGGGCATAGGTTTGAATCTTGACTCAGACACTTCCTAGAATGAATGATTTAGGGATGTCACTTAAACTAGTTGAGTTTCAGTTTCCTATTCTGTTAAATGAGGAGGGTGGAGTAGATAGCTTCTAAGATCTCTTTTATCTCTAAATCTATGATCCTATGATCTATGACAATGTGAATCCCTTGTTAACCTCATTCACCTTTGTGATTCAATTATCATTTCTTTGCAAATGATTTCTAAATTTATATTACAATCCCTAATCTCCTTCCTAAATACTTGTTAGACATCTCCATCTGAATGACCTCTTTTTATTTTCCATTCAGTGTGCCTAAAACGAAACTCATCATTTCACTACCTGTGGTTAGGCTGAAAAACTTTACTAAAATGCTTGCCATGATGTTTGGTTTCCCTAGTTCTTTATCTGCTCTTAATATGTGAATAAAGATATGACTTGATTTTTTGGAATGCTATAACTTCAATTGCTAATCTTGCTAAAATGTAAATGAATTATTATTGCTTCCTATAAAATATATAAACAAATGCATATATTTAAATATATTTAAGGTCTTTAGGAGGTAGAGATGGGACTTCCTATAAAGAAGGAGGAAAGCTAGGAAGCCATCTTTGTAACCTCATTGCCCCAATCTGGTTACAGATTTAGAGGCTAAGAGTATCCTATCTTCATCTCCATTTGGTAGTAAAGAACATCCTTTAGTTATACATCTTGCGTATGAATTTCTTTGTGCACTCTTCTCAGCACAGAAGCTTGGGTTACCACATAATCATTCACTTGGAGAGGCATTTGTCTCCTAATAAAGCATTCAAAATGGGCTAAAGAAATTGATTATCTCTTCATTTTTAACTTCTTTAGTCTGAGTTCTCATTCCAATTGCCTTAGTGAATAGCCCAATTTATTCCCCTCAACTAAACTCTCCTCCCTTGTAAACATCCCTATTTCTGTTGGCAGTGCTACTTACCATCCTTCTAGTCACCCAGATTTGAAACTTTAAGTCATCCGTTGATCATTCCTTTTCCTCGTCACCCATAACCAGTCAGCTCCCAAGTCTTATTTTCATTCCCTAGCATTTCTCAAATCTGTTCCCTTCTCTCCATTCAAATTGCTGTCCTAATTTAGGCCTATATTACTTCTCATAACTAATGAGTCCCTTGACCCCAGAATCTGCCTTCTCCAATTCTTTCTTCACAGAACTACAAACATAAATATCTGAAGACACATGTCTAACCCTATTACTCTCCTAATCAATATACTTCAGTGAGTCTATAATTATCTCTAAGATTAGATACAAGCACCTTGTATTTGGCATACAACTTCCCTAAAAATAAGACTCCAATATATCTTTTCAGACTTATTTTATACTTCTATTTTGTGCATTCACATTGTGTTGCACATAACTCCAACTTGTGAGTATTTCTCAATCTTATCTTGTCTCTTGCATTTCATTCATTTTTTTTACAAACAGACATATTCCAAGAATGCATTTACACCACATCTTTATCTCTTAAAATTCTATATTTAAAGTTCCACTTGATTTTGCAACATTCATGAAAACTTACTTGAACTATAGAATGCAACAAGGTATATTTAAGAGACCATAGTCTCTGGAGTAAGATATTACCTATGTGGACTTGGGTAGTAGATCCTTTAATTTTCCAGAGCCTCAACTTCCTCATTGTAAATCGATGGAGGAGTTAGCTGGGTGACTCCAGTGGATTGAGAGCCAGGCCTAGAGATGGGAGATCCTGGGTTCAAATCTGAACTCAGACACTTCCTAACTGTGTGATCCTGGGCAAGTCACTTGACGCCCATTGCCTGACCCTTACCGCTCTTCTGCCTTGGAATCAATACACAGTATTGATTCTAAGACAGAAGATAAGGGTATTAAAAAAATAAAATAAAATCATGGCGCTGAACAATATAAGTTCTGAGACTCCTTCTAGCTTCTGATCCAGATTCCCTCCTGAATATGCTCCCTCACTCTTTAAATTTTTTTTAAAAAACACCTTATCTGAAATTTTCTCTTTCTTTTACTAGAATCTACTTTGATCTGTACTTATTTGAGTAAATGATATATCCCCCTCTATTTGTCCTGGAGGGACAGGAATTGTGTCATTTCTGATCTTATTCCTAGAATATAGAACAACATTTTGGCTATCATAAGTATTTAATCAATATTGAATAATCTCTGTTATTGTTGTTGTTGTATGTGTATACAACTATGAGGTAAAGAGGGAGAACATTCAAAGTATGGGGAAATGCCAATGAAAAGAGATACAAGTGACTTGAGGGAAGTAGAGTATGAACAGGTAAGAATGGCCCGTGTTGTGAAGATCTTTAATTTCTAGATAGAGGAGTTTGTATTTGATTTTAAAGTTAATTCAGAAACCTCTAGCATCATTGAGTGGAGGAGTGATGTGACCAGACTAAGCTCTAGGAAAATTACTTTGGTGGTTTTGTGAATTAAAATGGAGAGATAATATAAAACAGAAAACCAAATAGGGAGGTACTGCAGTAGTCCAGGCTGCAGGTAATGAGAACCTAAAATAAACTAGTAACTTAGTGAACAGAGAGAAATGGATATATGTGAGAGAAATTATAGAAATAAAAAACCAAATTGGAAATTGATTTAACTCTAGGGTAAGTGAGAGTGAAGAGAATGGTGTCCTGGACAGTAGCAGGGAAATTCAGTAGCTGAGTGGGTTTGCAAAGAAAGAGAATTTTAAGTTCTGTTTCAGAGATGTTGAATTTTCCATGTCTACAGGTCATTAAAAATGGAATTTGATTACAAATTCAGTAAAATCCTGCCCAATTAAAGTTTTTTATAATCATAAAATACCTAACAACTCATATTGATATATCTTTTAATATTCAGATTGTACTTACCTTACAACAACCCTATGGAGTAAGAGGTATAGAGATTATTATCCACATTTTGCATATAAGGAAATTGAAGCTCTATGCTGTTAAATAATTTCCTAATGGCCATATAGCTAGCTGTAATGCAAAGCCAAGTCTTCAGACTAAGCTACAGTTCTTTCTTCCTTTTTTTCTTTTAATTCATTGATACCTCGGTTTGGTACCACAAACACTTCTTGAAAAATGCCCAAACACAAGCACGATCCTTGAAAACAAAGATCATTAATTGTTAACAAAAAGGAGGAATTTTTCCTTTAATGATAGCAGTATGGCATTAATATTGACCTTTATACTGATTGATTTTACTTGAATCCCTATATATATACACTCGGAGAAAAATATAAGTATATGCATGTATTATTACACCATGCTTAATTAGACTCCATCACTGTAGCTCATTTGTAATAATGATCATCTAACTCTAAGTTAGTGAACAGGGTTGTTCTATGGGTCATTCACTCCATTTAAGTTAAGAATTTTATTTGCCACAGCCTTATTTCTCATAGACATAACTTAATTTCTTCTAGGCCTTGGTGTATGACAGGATGAGATCAAAGAAGAATTAACACAAACCTTTGATCCCTCTCCAAATTCATACATTCATTAGGATCCCAAACAAGTTTGGCTGGATTTCCTTTTAATCTGTTCTATTTGACTTTCTACTCCCTCTTCCCAGTTTCCACTGGCCTGGAATTTTCCAGAGAAGCACATACCTATCTTATGAGTAATCTCAACTGATTTCTTGAGATTAAAGCATGGAACAGGTCTTAAACTTGTCACCCTTCCAGCCTCCACCTCTACCTTCATGATCCATTACTGGGTAACCAATTCTGCAACACCCAAGCAAATGGTGCCCAACCAGCTCTCATAAAACAAGCTTGAGTCGGCTGGGTTGGGTCTGCAATTTGAATAGTAGGTAGGTTTACCCCCAGAAATATGGTCATATAAGGCAACATATATTTTTTATCTTTGCATTACTATCAGAACATGCCATATCTCAGAATGCATAGCATTCTGGTACTCACCCAGGTCTCAGGAGGCTGAACTATTTATCAGATATGGTATTTCATCTGTTGGACACAAACTGTGATGCTAAATTGCATAGTCTCTGGCTTATTCCACAGCCTAATTAGGCTTGTGACCCTTTTCTAAAAGACCAAAAGTACCATTTTATAATGAATACAAAGCATTATAATATAGTAGAACATGTACTGATGTGAAGTCATGAGATATCTGAGTTGAATTTCTTCTCTATGTAATGGTGGGTAAGTCTCTTCATCTCTCCAAGCCTCGGTTTTCTTATTTGTAAAATAAATATAATTACATTTGTGCTAACTACTTTAGAACTATGTGGGTAAAACACTACTTAAGCTTTTACATGTTATATAATTATGTGATTGTTTTTATTGTCCTCATATAGTTGCTTTTAATCTTGTTTCACTCTAGCCTGGTTTTCTTTTCTCAGAACAAGGTGAATCTTCTTAACTAATTCATTCATCTAGAATATACAATCAATTAGGTACTAATTATGTGCCAGACACTGAAATGTTAAATTATAATACAAATAGAAAGGAATGAAACAATCCCTAATCAACAAGGAGTTTACATTCTAATGAGAGACAAGTGTATATATGTATGTGTTTATGTATGTATATATATACACATATATTTGTATATATGTATATCCAGAATAAATATAAATGAAGCTTAAGCATGGCTCAAACCTGTTACATTTACATAAGATTCTCCTCATTGGGAGAAAGCATGATTCATATTGCATGCCTGGGTAAACGGCAAAGTAGACACAAGAGGTGAGGAGAGAAAAGATTTTTTTTTCCTCTAGCTTTGAGAGAACACATAAGTGTTTCCATGATTTACTTGAGGAGAACTCCAGAAAGACAGGGAACAGATGTTAAAAGTAATCATGTGAAGGAAAGTCATTTTCCCAACATGTCTGTGCTTTATAACTTGCTTCCCAAGAGACTTCTCCAAAATTCCTGGTAGGTGAGATTGCAGACTTTCTATAAGTTGAGTTGAGATTTCTCTCCCAATGAGAGAATTCATTCATTCTGTCTGCGATTTGTCGTTTTCTAATTTGCATAACTTCTTTGATTCCAGATTGCTATCTGTTTGTATAAATGGGTTTATTTGCTATTTACTTTTTATGATGGTCTTCTGGTAATTGGAATTTGGATAACTAAGTTGGTTAAAATCTTGCCAAAATCTGGAAATATGTAGCATTCATAGATATTCATAGAGTATGAGAGAAGTGGGCATGCCTTTGTATGCTACATATTCTAGATCTGGGCAAGGTCATAACCAACTTAGTTACCAATCCAAATGGTGCAGAGTCATCTATTTTTCTTTCTTTTTTTTTAGCTTTGGTATTTTAATGGATTTGTGAAGTCATACATATGATTTACTCCTTCCAATGGTACAGATCAAAATTTACCCATGTAGGCCCACCCCGTATGACTCTTGTCCATGTACTCCCATAAATCTTTTATAGAGAGCCTGCTCAATATCTCAAAGGCCTCTCTTTAGATCTCTTGATATTTTGTAAATCTATGAAGTATGTAGACTGTCTGTCAGCAATTCCTCACTACCCAACCAACCAGAAGACATAATCTATTGATCTCTTTTATGCTATTCATCTGTGGAATTCTTTATCGGTAATAGCTTGTAGCTTATTTACACTCAACACATTGTAATTCTCCATTGTTCTCTGGACAACTATTTTTCACAGATATATTTTCCATTACTTGTAGACATATAGCATCATTAGAAGAATATCAAAGAGAAAAGGCCTAACCTCTGTTTCAGATTTAGTAACAAGACTGAAAATTTTCCATTTTATCTATCAAATTTTATTTTTTAAAGATAGAAAAAATAAGAATAAGGGAAAAATCAACACAACAGACTAACACATTGGGAACAGTCCAAAATCATGTGCAAAATAAAATACTTGTGGACTCCCCACCTCTTTAGGGGAAAAAGGAGAAGGCCAGTCAGGTCTCCTCTCATATCTTTTCATTCAAATCATGCTTGATCTTTTATAGTTTTATTACATTCACTTTTGATTATTCGTGTGTGTGCTTGTTCTTCCTATTCATGATTGTAGTCATTGTGTATACTGTTTTCTTTCTTGGCTCTGCTTACTTCACCTTGTATCAGGTCAAATGGATCTTTCCATGCTTCTTAGTATTGATCACATACATTATTTCTTACAGTACACCAATATTTCACTACAATTGTGTACTATAAGAACCAACAGAAGACAGACTGGAGCAGGGTTTCAGTCAAAGGAAACATAGAGGGGCAACAGAAAAGACCTAACTTGCTGGGGTAAGAGATAAAAGCAGTAGAATCAGCAACTTGAGGAGTGGTCTGATGCAAATACTGGGATAAGAAGTGAGAGAAGTGGAATTAGTGGCAAGAAGAGCAGCTGACTAGTGCAAGCATGTGCTAAGGAACTTGAGGAGCATACACTGAAGAGCTTGAAGTATGACTGGTACAATCATATCCAGGGGAAGTCTCAGTCAAATGAGCAACCCTAAAGCTCACAAAAAAAGAGGGGAACTAGCAACTGAGGAGTAGAACCCAGCTAAATTCACTTTCTATGGAACCCAGGAGAACCCAGAAACATTATTCCCTCTCCAGAAGTGGAGCTGAACCTCAGCATATTGGGAAGATTATAAAAAGTTCCCACATATAAGTAAAAGACAAAGAAAAGGTTTAACCCTGGAAAGCTGTTTCAGCAAAATGAAAGACCAAAATACAAGCTCAGAAGAGAACAGCAAGTCCATAATGGAAATGAATTCAGATTGAAATATGCAATTATTTACTCTATCTTCTCCATTAATTTTACTCTGATGTAAGCAATACATATCTTCTTTTACAACATGATGAGTATGTAAATATAATACATGTACAACCTACATCACAGTATCTAAAGTCTTAGGGAGGGAGAAGGAGTAAAGAGGGTCACAAAATGTCAGAAAATAATTATTAAAAACTGTACCAACATGTAATCTCAAAAACAAATTTTAATTTTTTTAAATTACCTACTATGATTTGTTTAGTCACTCCCTAAAAAACAATAGGGATTTAACAAAAGTAGAAGAGCTTCAGAAGAAGTGACAAAAATATACAAAGGAACTATTCAAGAAAGATCTTAACACCAATGATAATCATGATGATGTAGTTGCTGATCTAAAACCATCCTAGGAGAATAAAGTCAAGTAGGTCATAAGAAGCATTGCTAATAAAAAGTATATTGGAGATGACAGGATTCTATCTAAGCCACTGAAAATCCGAAAGGATGATACTGTTAAAGTGCTGCATTTAATATGCCATTAAACTTGAAAAACTCAACAGTGGCTATTGGATTGGAAAAGATCAGTTTATATCCTAATCTGAAAGAAGGCAATGCCAAAAGAATGGTCAAATTACTGGACAATTGTGCTAATTTCACACACTGGCAAAGTTGTGCTTAAAATTCTGTAAGTTAGACTTCAACAATATGTGAACCAATAACTTGCAAAAGAGGAGACTTCTTTTTTTTTTTTAAGAGGCAGAGGAACTAAAGATCAAAGTGCCAGTATTCATTGGAATATGGAGAAAAATATGGAGTTCCAGAAAAACTTCAAAATCTGCTTCATTGACTACTAAAGTCCTTTACTGCATGAATAACAATGAAGTATGGCAACTCCTCACCAAGATGAGAGTACCAGATCATCTTATTTGTCTCCTGAGGAAACTGTATGCTGGCCAAGAAGCAATAGCTAGAACTGAACATGCAACGACTGATTGCTTTAAGACTGGAAAAGGAATATGGCAAGGCTATATATTGTCACCCAGAGGACATCAGGGGACATGCCAGGCTAGACAAATCAAAAGCCAGAATTGAAATATCAACAGTCTTAGGTATGCAGACAATACCACTCTAATGGCAAAAAGATAAGAATTAAGAAGCTTCTTGAGGGGCAGCTAGGTAGCTCAGTAAATAGTAAGCCAAGGCTGGAAATGAGAGGTCTTGAGTTTAAATCTGGCCTCAGATACTTCCTAGCTGCTTGACCCTGGGCAAGTAACTTGGCAAGCCCACAACTGAACACTGCAAATTAATACTTCCAAAATGTGGTGCTCTCAGCCCAAAGATCATGAAGGAGGTCAGACAATCGATTGGAAAGAGATTACTTTGCTCGCATTGGGAGTAGCTTTGCTGATTGGCAACTTTATTCCCTAATGATTGTGACTATAGAAGATCAGAACATAGACCAAGAGAGCAGTAACCATACCTTTCCCGGGAACACACCACTGTAGAGGCACTAAAAACTTGAAGACTTCTAGAACAAGTTCCAAAAACAGCAGTATGAAGAAGCCAAAAGCTTCTCTAACCCCTAGGTGAGCAGAACCAACTTTAACAAATTTGAGTCAAGAAGTAATCTAGAAAAATGGGCAAATAATAAAAAGAAAGAATTTGACCATAAAAATGTACTGAGGTGACAAAGAATACCAGACATAAACTCAGAATAAGAATATGATGAAAACAGTAAACAAAAAAGCCTTAAAGAAAAATACTAATTAGATACAAAACCAACAAGAATTTGGGGCAGATTTAAAGAAATAGATGATGGTTAAGGAAAAAACGGAGACAAAAATGAGAGTGATGGAAGAAAATTATGAAAAAAAAATTAACAGCTTGGTTAAAGAGATACAAAAAATACTGGGGAAAATATCTTAAAAAACAGAACTGATCAAATGGTAAAAGAAGTATAAATATCCACTGAAAAGAACAACTCCTATAAAAGCAAAATTGGACAAATGTAAAAGGAGGTACAAAAATTCAGTGAAAAAAATAATTTCTTAAAAATCAGAATTGATTAAGTGGAAGCTAATTACTGTGTGAGACATCAAGAAAAAATAACACAAAGTCAAAAGAATAAAAAAATAAGAAAATGTGAAATATCTTATCAGAAAAACTGCTGAACTGGCACAGAGAGAAGAGATATAGTTTAAGAATCACTGGACTACCTGAAAGCCACAATTGGAAAAAGAGTCTAGACATCACATTTCAAGCAACTATCTAGGGAAAATGACCTAATATCTTATATCGAGATGAAAAAATAGAAATTAAATGAATCCACCAATCATTTCTTGAAAAAGATATCAAAATGGAAACTATTTTGAGTATTATAGCCAAATTCTAGAGCTCCTAGGTCAAAGAGAAAATACTTCAAGAAGTCAGAAAGAAATAATTCAAATATCATGGCATCACAATCAGGATCACACAAGTTTAGTGGCTTCCATATTAGAGTACAAGGTTTGGAATATAACATTCTGAGAGATTAAAGCACTAGGATTACAACCAAGAATAATAAATCCAACAAAACTGAATGTAGTCCTTTGGGGGGAAATGGATATTTAATGAAATAGAGAACTTTCAAGCATTCCTGATAAATGGACTTGAGTTGCACAGAAAATATGATATTTAAATACAAGACTGAAGAGAAACATAAAAAGGTAAGGATGAAAGAGTAATTATAAGGGACCCAAAGATATTAAACTGTTTCCATTCTTGTATATGAAAAAGATACATGTAAATACTAAGAACTGTATTATTATTAAAGCAAATAAAAATAGTTTCCATTGATAGAGGGCTTGGAAGTGAGTCTATTATGTTAGAAGAATGATTTCCAAAAAAAAATGAAGAGGTGAGAAAGAGATGCACTGGGAGAAGAGGGGAGAGGTAGAATGGGGAAATTTTTTCACATGAAATAGGCATGCAGGAAGAACTCTTGTTATGGAGGAGACAACTGGGGAAGGGTGTTTTTTTAGTGCTTCCACAGTGGTGTGTTCCTGGGAAACGTATGGCACTGCTCTCTTGGTCCATGCTCTGGTCTTTCGCCAAGAATTGTCTCTGATCCTCTTTAGCCACAAGCATTAACTCTCCTCTTTGCTTTGGAACTGTGACCTAGAACTCCACATAGGCAATAAAGTTGCCAATCAGCACAGCTGCACCCAATGCCAGCAAAATAATCTCCAATAAAAAACTTCACTCTCATCAGAATTGGTGCAAAGAGGAAAGAATATATGTATACACATTTAGTTGTATATAGAAATGTAATTTACCCAATAGGGAAATAGAAGGGGAAGAGGAAAAGAAAAAGAGATGGTGATAAAAGGGAGGATGTTTTTAAGGGAGAAGCAAAATAGACTTTTGAGGAATGACAGGATATGGGGGGGAAGGAACAAAATGTGACAGAGGGAAATTCAGTTCATAAGCTTACCCATAAAATGGAAGCAGATAGCAAAGTGGATTAGAAACTATTATCCAACATGTTTACAAGAGACCACTTGAAAGAGAAAGACATATAGAGCACAAAAAAGGAATCTAATATAGAATCTAATATGTTTCAGCTGAACTTAAAAAGTCAGGAATAGCAATCATAAAAGGCAACTAGGTGACAGAATGAATAGAGTATCAGGTTTGAGTCAGACACATCTTCTTGAGTTAATATCTTACCTCAGACCTTACTGTGTGACCCTAGGTAAGTCACAACATTGCCTCATTTTCCCCATCTGTAAAATTATCCAGAGTATGAAACTGCAAACCATTCTAGACTCTTTGCCAATAAAACCCCAAATGGGGCCACAATGAGTTGGACTTGACTGAAACAACTGAACAACAACAAAACAATCAGGAATTCAGACAAAGCAAAAGTAAAAATAGACCTAATTAAAAGAGATAATCAGAGAAACTATTATGATAAAAGATGCCATAAACAATGAAGTAATATAAAAAATGTTTGTAATAAATTTCTCATGTAATAAAGGTCTCATTTCTCAAATATGCGATGAATCAAATTTATAAAAATAAGAATCATTCTCCAATTTCTGAGCATCTTCTCAATTTCTAATTCTTTGATACAAAAATTAACAAATGGTTATTAATTACCATGTTATTAATTAATGATCAAAAGGTATAAACAGGTCGTTTTCAGAAGAAGAAATCAAAACTATACTCATATTAAAAATGTTCTAAATCACTATTGATTAGAGAAATATAAATTGAGATATTCCCCCATACCTATCAGAAATGACTAATACTGGAGGAGATAAGGGAAAAACTGGTACACTAATGAACTGCTAGTAGAGCAGTGAGTTAGTCCAAACATTCTGGAGAACAATTTGGAACTTTTCCCAAAGGGCTTTAAAACTGTGCATAACCTTTTGATTCAGCAATACCACTACTAGGTCTGTATTCCAAAGAGTTCAGGGGAAAAGGAAAAAAGACTTATATATGCAAAAATATTTATAGCAACTTTTTCTTGGGCGAAAAATTAGAAATTGAGATGCTCACAAATTGGAGAATGACTAAACAAGTTGTAGCATATGATTTTCATGGAGTGCAATATAGTGTTATAAGAAATGATGAGGGAAATGATTTCAGAAAATCCTAACAAGACCTACACAAACTGATGTTGAGTGAAATGAGAATTGGGAGATCATTGTGCACAGTAACAGCAATACTTTAATGATGATCAACAGTGAAAGACTTGACTACTCTTATCAAGATAATAATCCAATACAATTCTAAAGGACTCATGATGAGAATATGTTGTTTACTACCAAAGAGAGAAATAAAGAATTCAGATTACAAATCAAAGTATAATTTTCTTTATTTTTCTTGCTTTTTAAAAATTATGGCTATGGAAATATATTGTGCATGATTTCCCAGGTAAAATTGATATTAAATTGCTTGAATTCTCAGAGGGTAGGGAAGGGTATGGGAGAGAGAGAATTTGGAACTCAGATTTTAAAAAGAACATTTAATAAAATAAATAAAAATTTAATTGTAACTTTAAATTAATTTAAAATAAATTAAGTGTAAATTTTTTAAAAGTAAAACTGTAAAGTAACTTTTATAATATTGTCATTTATTTTGTATTGATTTTCCAGGCTAGGAGCACTGGCTATCCCCCCAGCTATTTAGCTTATACATTATATTCTAAATTACATTTTATTTTTTTCAATCAGCAATTCTACATTCCCTCTATCCCACATCAACAACCCCACCCAAAATTAAAAAAGAAAGAAAAATGAGGTATGAAGTGATGAGGGCCTGTGCGAGGGAGGTAGAAGTATAAGAGGAGGGAGAGTATTGAAGGGATGTTGCAAGGGTGAAATCAACAGCTTTTGACAACAGATTCAGTTTGGAGAATGAGAAATGGTGAGGAGTTGAGAATAGCACCTAAAATGTGAGCCTAAAGGATTAGAAGGATGGTGGTGCCCTCGATAATAATTGCAAAGTTTGGAAAGGAGAAGGATCATTGGAAACAATAATTAGTTCAATTTTTGATGATAGGTCAAGTGTACGATCTTTTAATACATATCCAATCTAGATATCTGATAGACAGTTGGAGGTAAGAGACTAAAGGTCAACAGAGAGGTTAGCTCTAAATAAATAGTTTTGAGAATCATCATATCTATATCTCATGGATAAGCAAATCCATAGAAGCTGATGATGAGATCTCTTTGGAAAAATGATATAAAGGAAGAAGAGAAGAAAGACTAGAACAGACCCCTGTAGGAAACCTTTGGTTAGTGGACAAACCAGAATAAGGATCTAGCAAAGGTGATAGAGTGACTAGGTGTGTGATAGAAGAACCAGGAAAGAGTACTGTCCTGAAAAGCCTGGAAAGAACACACCATATATCAAAGTAAAATAAAAATAAATATTTAGAAATTAAGAGTGATAACATAAACAAATTAGAGGAGCATGGAATAGTTCATCTGTCAGATCTATGAATAAAGAAAGAAGAAAAAAATGGAGACACATATTGTATATGACCTTCTCAAGTTTAGCCATAAGGGCAGAAGAAGTATGAGACAATAGTGGATGGAAGGACCACATGAGGGTTTTTCTAGGATGGAGAAAACACAAGCATGTTTGTAGGCAATGAGAAAGCAGTCCGTAGAAAGAGAAAACTGAAGATAAATGAAAGAGTGAGAATAAAGTAGGTAGCAGTCTTCTGAAGGATGTGGATATTCATAAGCCATTTACTATTTTTAAATAAGCAAAGATATATTTTGATAAACATCTTTTATATTTATTCATATAATCTTGGGATTTTATCATTGCCATAATTAATATTTGTGAGTGAGAATGTGTGTTGCCCATATAGGTTATGTGGGCCTGCATGAGTCTATGTGTGACTCACAGGGAGTTATGAAGAGATTTCTGTAAAAAACTCTTCTGCCCATCCTTCTCCTAGGGATACTTTGATTCCTAACAGGAAAGGAAGCTAGAAATTGGTGCCTCAAGCTAGCTATTCTATTTTCATCAGAAAGGGACTACTGAGCTAGAATTATATCTATCTAATACACTTAGTGTAGGGGAAATAATTTTTAGGTTCAGGGGTGGCCCAAGATGTTTTTTTGAGGCTTGACTCCTTCCCCAGGAAATGCCAGTTACACAAACACTACATATAATAAAGAACAAATAGAAACATTTATCCAAACTCATAGTAGACAGAAATCAGAGAACTTATATAGATGAGAATATATCCAACAATATATAGTGTGAATGAACTCTCTCATTGGAGTGAGATTCTTCAGCTCAAGAGAGAACTAGATCCCACCCAAGGGAAAATTCCCCAATACTTCTAGAATAATAAGCAAGAAAAGGGGATAGGTCTCAACTCCTCTACATATTGGCTTCTTCCCAGAGTCTTTCTTTCCCTTCATCAACCTCTCCTTGAAGAAAATCTGGAATTGCAAGTCTTCTCTCTTAATCTCTTCAATTTCTACCAGTGAAGAGAATCTTATACAAATGGACTTGTTTATAAGAAAGAATTGACTATCAGGCTTCAGTTTTTTAACATATGTAATAGAATCTATGGGGTACCAGCCCATAGATGCTTAGGGAGCCTGTTTCTGATCCTGTGTAATGAAGCACCCTGCCCTCCCTTTCAGAGAGCATAGGCAAATAGCCTGTGACTATTTCCTGTCAATTCAATGCATGATGAAAAAAAATCTTTTCACTGGCTTCTGAGTCAGAACTGAGGGATTGTAAAAAAGCGGGGGGAGGGGGGAGATTAAAATTATTCTCTCTTTCCTTTCTGCTGGCTATAAGAAATAAGGATGATTAAGAGTTCTGAGGGGCTGCTGCAGGGTTGCCCTTACTTTAATGGACTAGCTGGTGAGTGTCTGATTTTCTAGGTAAGCCTATATCTGGGATGGGACCATATCTTGTGTGAGCCTTCTCTCTATTGGTAGAAGGCCTTCTAAGATCTCAAAATTCTGAAAGAGACAATAGTGATTCAGTCTCTGAAGTTGGGGAGATGCTAACCCTAGGAAAGAACCTGCTTTAACCAGTCCTGCAATAAATCTAAATGACAGAGAAGACACTATCATGCCTTGCAAGCAACAAATTAACTCACCTATTAACAATGCCATAGACAGAAGTGAATTTACTGGTAGAAATATAAGTAACAACCGCTTCAAATTTAGATCAACTCTAAATTTTGAATTTCAATCAACTGAATCAAGTGCAAGAGGGAAGATTCTGCTCCTGTTTGGAATAGATGTATTTCTTTTTGTTGTTGTTCTATCTTCTCAATAAATATTCCTTTGTAAGAGGTAATTGATGTTAATTATCAATGAAATCAAAGAAATAAAATTGGTTAAAAGAAACTCAAAAGTTTGTTGCAGTACCACTGGCAATTATATTAGGGAAGTAAACACTAATGATTGATTCTGAGAGGACACTGGAATAAATGAATCAATGAAGACAGAATTAGAAGAAACTATTGCCCATACAACCTTGAGGAAGACATATAACTATCCACATTTTGAGGATCCACGATTCCAGCACACGTGGGTTGGAAAAGTAAGTCCAGAGTTTCAATACAATTATTTTATCAAGACAATTCATTGCCTGCTGTAATAGATGATATTGAAGGATATATTTGATAGATGCTAGATAACTATTAGATCAGGTATTTATATTCTTTTTGTCTTACCCTCCTCCATTTAAACCTCCCTTCCTCCCCTCTTCTTCCCTTCAGTTTCCCCTTCCCCCCTCTTCTTCAGCCTCCTTCTAAGTCACTCAGGGTGAGCCATGATGTTTCAGAGGAAATACTCCATTCTCTTCTTTATCTCAAGCAAAGGTTTATTGGGGAAAACAGGACAAGATGGAGGATGGAAGTAAGAGGGTTGGGTTTTCTCTATTATTTACAGGGAGCCTTAGGTTAGAGGATATTTAGAGAAATGGCAATTCAGTCACTATCATGAAACAGAGTAAGTCAGAGAGAGATATATGGACTATTGTCCTTCTTCTGCCTTAAAACCAGCTAAGCCACTTCCAACTTGATTATCCCAAGTCCCAGAGATAAACCCAGCTTCTTCTTTCAAAGTCACCACCATCAGCCAAGAAACCCAGAAATCCAGTCCACAGTTGGCTCTTGCCTTCAACTGTATCCTGGAAACTTTCCAAATGAATTTTCCTTTGATTGATAGCTGATCAGTCTCCAGCTTCTTGTCTTGCTGCATGCCTTGTAATTTTTCTCTTCTCCACATTACCAACACCTTAAACTTTAAAAAAAAATGCTACTTTTAGAACCAGGCAAGCAAAGTGGGGGTATGGTTTGGGGGTGGAGGTGACATGTCTCAGCTCAACCTGCTGTGTGTAAGTGGCTCTCTCACACTTTGGAAGACCTGGCTCATCATAGGCATGAAATAATTGTGAGGTGGTGAATAATAGTGTGAATAATCAAGAGAATGGGTGGAGGGATCTATTCTTTAATAATCCACTCTGGTCAGCATATTCATACAATTATAAAGCTGTAGTCTACAAGTCTGAGCAGAGTATATGGAGTGGACTAGCACCTCTGATATGAGAGGTTGCTGAGCCCTTTTCAGGGCTGCTCATACACCTTTTATTGTCTATCTTTCACCCAATTCTCTCACGTGGCTCCAAGAAGATGTAGCATGCACAGGAGCCACACCCTGGTAAAACTTTCTAGGCAGATGGGCTAAACCAGGTTAAGCGTAATTGACAGGTTACCCATAGGTGAGTTAGGTGGATGTCTACCCCAAGTATGAGAAGACTTCCCCCCAGCAGTATGAGTGAATGGAAACAATTTGTTCCAATGCCCATTAAGGCCACTGAAGCAGGTGATATCGAGCACTTAGAGCTTGGTCAGACATGAAAGAAGCCAAGGTCATCCACTGCATTCTAGGCCATCATTAATCATCCAGACTTTTGTCTTGCCACTGGACTTTGAAGACTCTCAAAGAGAGAGTGAGTCTAACAACTTTATGCGACTCTGCCTCATAAGCGAATTCATGAGTAAATCAAGATATCACTTGTTGATGTCATCAGTTCTCTTCCCAATGAAGTAGGAACATCAACAATTTTGAGCACTTATTAGAGTAGCAACTGGCATCACACAATATGGATTGATCAATTTTTATGTGAGGGAGAACTTCCAAGAAAAATACTATGGAGTTTGTGCCAAATCTTTGGCAACTACCTAAAGAAACTAAGATTCAATCATTTCAATAGAAAACTACTAAAAGTTTCATATATATATGCATATATATGTAGGGTTCACATATAGCACTTATTTTAGGAAATCATCTCCTTTTTCATAACTATTTCCTAATCTCCCCCCAAAAAAACTTGTCTTCAAAAGTCAAATTATCCAATATTTTAAAGGTATATGTTTAAGGTACAAAACATATCTAGTGATTTTTGTCTCATAATTGAACAATGGAAGGAAGGATATGCTAGAAATAAAGAAAGAAGAATTGGAGGGGCATTCTTTTCACCACTCACTTTAATTCTGTTATATTTCTTCATTACTGTAGCCTCCATAGGTTTAAAGCAATTAACAGAGGTTACTGATTCAAAAATTTTTATTATTTAAAATGTAATGTTATGATGGTAATGGAATATCATTGTGCTATAAGGTATGATGAACACAATGATTTCAGAAAGAGGTGGAAAGACCTACATGAACTGATGCAGAGTGAAATAAGCAGAACCAGTAAAACACTTTACACAGTAACAGCAATATTGTGGAATGATCAAGTGTGATAGACTTTGCTACTAACAGCAATACAATGATCCAGAACATTTCTCAGGGACTTATGAAAAAGAATACTATCAACTTCCAGAGAAAGAAACATTGGAGTAGGAATGCAAATGAAAGCATCTGATTTATCATTTGTTTATTTGTGCATACGTTTTGGGGTTTTGTTTTTATAAGATTATTCACTTACAAAAATGAATAATATGGAAATATGTTTTGTGTGATAATACATATATAACCCAGATTGGATTGCCTGTCAATTTTGGGAGGGGGAAGAGAGGAATGTAGGGAGACAATTTGGATCATATAATTTTGTAAAACACATGAGAACTTGCTATCAAAATTAAAATAGTAGTAATAATAATAAAGTTGAAAAATCAAAATAAAATGTAATGTTATGTTTTGTACCACATTATCTTTAGAGGAGGTCACTGAAAATATGAAATCATTACTGAAAAAATTCAAAAGTCTGAACTTCTTGCTGTTTCTCAAATAAGAACCAGAACACTTTATAACAGTAACAGAAATCTTGTATGATGATCACATTTGAAGACCTAAACTATTTTCATTAAAGCAAGTTCCCAAGATATCCACAAGGGACCCATGATGAAAACACCAATCATAGCCAAAGAAGGAACTGTTGAAGTCAGACTGCAGATCAAAGCCTGCCATCTTCCATGTAATATTCTTCAAGAATTTTTTATTGTATATGAGATATGTGGCTTCTGTCAGAGCAAAAGCAATATGGAAATAGGTATTTCATGAAAGCATTATTATAACCTATATCATACTATTTACTTCCTTGAGGAGTGGGGTAGAGGGAGGGAGGGAGGGAGAAAATATGAATCCCACATTAGAAAACAATTGTTTAAAATTGTTTCTACACATAACTGAAATTAATTAATTAATTACATTTTTTAAAAGGTACCACTTTTAATCTGAGTTCTGAAAGGAACAAGAAAGAGATTTTAAACATAATCCCAGGCCCAAAGCCCATGATATGGAACCCTCTTCTCACTGTTGAAGGTGAATGTCCTGTCCTTCATAAAGGGGAGGCAGAGTTGGAAAAAGAAAGAGAGCTTTATTCTCTTCAATCTTCAAGTTGTGTTTGAGTCAGTAAGGCCTTAAAACTTAAAATCCCATTGGGTGCTTCTGGTTTCAGTTTTGAGAGGGAAGATAGACAAGAATCTGGGAAGACCTGAGAGGTGCTGCAATATCCATCATGCACTTTCTTCTTCCAACTTGTTACATGTTACATTTTGGGTAACTTCTCCCTAGGAGAGATCTAGGACTCTTTTGAACAGAGATACTTCTATCCTGTGAAAAAGGATCCTTTATTCCCTTTGCCTATTTTGAGTTATCACACCTTTTGATTGAATCAACAAAAGCTTGAACTAGGTGGAGAAACTTGCTTAGAGAATTCACACCTTTAGAAATTCAATCAATCGGGAAACTGACCTTCAGAGGATGACCTTCAGATGTCTTTGATAACAGTTGACACCTTCAGAGGATGAGAGGTGTGAATCCCACAGACACTGCCTTCTGGGCAGTGCTAGACAATTTGGAAACTGTGATTGGCCCCTATGACAGGGGTAAGGGAAAAGGAGTCACTATAAAAGGCCCTGAATTTCTGGGGCTAGGGAAGTCAATTCCAAGAAGGAAGTTGGCTTCAAGAAAGAGTTGGACTTCAAGAAGGAGTTGGACTTCAAGAAGGAAGTCAGATTCAAGAAGAACTTTAGCTCAAGGAAGAAATTTGACCTCAGAAATCACCTTCAGCTCAAGTCATTGACTTGACCTGCCTCTTGGAGGTAGCTTAGGTGAGTGAAAGCAAAAGCTGTCCTTTACTGATCTCTGGAGAGAGTTTCATGCCAGTTAAAGGCCAACAAGTCCTGGCTAAGCCAAGCATCAGAACAATATTTAGTTAGATAGACTAAATACCTTCTCTACCTTTGTATTTCTCTACTTACACTCTTTCCACCTCTTTTGTAAATAAAAGCTATTAAAGCCATTTTGACTTTGAGTATATATATATTAGTCAAACTATTAAAATTTAACCCTTACAATCACAAAGGGAGATTGTCTTCATTCTATACTTTCTGATATATATTCATTTAAGTATACTTTCTTTGATTTCTATTTTGCTATGATTGGTGTAAGTGGATTTCTTAACTATGCTATATGTGTTCATTATAGAACTGTTTTTTAGAGGGAAGGGGATAAAGCCTTGGATATAAAGCTTGGGGTTCTCCTTCCTAATAATTGGAAAAGCAATAAAAAGTTAGTTTGAATCTAGACTAACACTATTTAAGGGAGCAGATAGAAATGAGAGATATCTGTTCTGCCTTCCTTCCCAGTACAGAAAAGCAATATCTTGTATGAGGAATGATAAAACAACTTGTGGATTCCTGAACTTCCAAACTAATTCCACAAAGTCTATCTTACATAAATGCTTTTGAGTTGAGTTGAGACAATTAGTATAGATACTCTTTCCCCCCAGGAGTCTGGCTTTGGAAAGGAAAAGAGTGATAGCTTAAGGAGATGGTTAAATCTAATGAGAAATTTTTAAGAATAGCAGAGACTTAGACATATATGTATACATCAGTAAAGGAAACAAATTAGAATAGATCAAGACTAGAGAGAGAGTGAGGATAATTGCATGGAAAATCTTCCATAAAAGGAAGGAGGAAATAAGATCAAGCATACATGTGGAGAATGCTGGCCTTCATGAGGAGAAGGCTCACCCTTTAGTTATAGACAGATAGATATAAAGGAAGAAAAAAGAAAGGATTATGTCCAGGAGATGCAGGAGATAGAAAAGGGGAGAACAGGGAGCTTATAAAAAATGGTCTCTGTTTTCTCTGTAAAGGATAAGAGAAGATCCTCAGCTGAATGTGGCATAGAGGTATGGTATTGGAGACTTGAGGAGAGGCTAGTTTGGGATAGCTTTTGTGAAGATTGGGACAGAGGATCAATTAGTGAAAAGAAAAAACAATCAGAGAGGTAAAAGTCCAGTTGAGATTAAATAACACAAATTTATAGTGAATCCAATTGGCTAGGTTAATTTATTTCAGCTTTGTTAAATAGTATATAAGAGTAGCTATAAAAGAGGGCAACAGCAGCTGAAGGGATCTAGATCAGAAAAAGTCATTTGTAGGAGTAATTGAATCCTGGGGTTTGACAAGGTTTTGAAACTGATAAAAAATAAGTGGACAAAAGACTCAATAGTAGAAGATAATATAGAATTGATATTTTTTAACTTTAGGATCAGTATCAGAACAGCAGAAAAATGAAAATGCAAATCCTTCAAATATTTTAAAACAAATATCAATAGTTAGGGCAGATAAGTAATACAGTGGATAGAATATCAGAGTTGGAGTCAGGAAGACTCATCTTCCTAAATTCAAATATGGCCTTATACATTTACTAGTGGTGTGATCCTGGGAAAGTTACTTAACCCTATTTGTCTCAGTTTCCTCATCTGTAAAATGAACTGAAGAATGAATTGACAAGTTACTACAGTATCTCTGCCAAGAAAACTACAAATGGGGTCATAAAGATTTGGACACCATTAAAAAAATTACTGAATAATATCAATGTCTTGATTTTCTCATTTCTAGGTTAAACATTGAATTTCATCTATTGTTCCTTATGAAATATAAACTTCTATAACCCTTATAATTTATGTTGCCTTTCTCTGTTTATTCCAATTTGTCATCCACCCTTTTAAAATGTTGTATATAGTATGGAGCCACGATGGCAGCTTAGTAGCAGGGAAAACTGAAGCTGCTTTGAGAATCCTTCCAAACCAATCTTTAGAAAGCACCTTAAAATGGGGGCATCTGGGTAGCTCAGTGAATTGAGAGCCAGGACTAGAGACGGGAGGTCCTAGGTTCAAATCTGACCTCAGGGAAAGTCACTTGACCCCAATTGCCTAGCCCTTACCACTCTTCTGCCTTGGAACCAATACACAGTATTGATTCCAAGATGGAAGGTAAGGGTTTTAATAAAAATAAAAATTAAAAATAAAGCACCTTAAAATGACAGGAATCAAAAACCAACAGGAAGACAGAAGGAAGGACTCTCCTGTGGGAAACAATGTGAAAGGGAAGCAGAGAAGGTTGATTTTCACAGGATAAGGGGGAAAACTGCACAAAAAGGTTGTCTTACAACCCCCATCACCTTCTGTGCCAGGTTCTGAACCAAGATTTAAGCAAACTTTGGGGTCCCAGGACCCTGTAGACACCAACAACAGAGCACTCCCCACCCCATAACCATCTCCTTGAAATCCTAAGCCCTGGCACCACACCACAGTGAGGTCCAGAAATCCTTAGGACTTGGACCTTTCAAGCCACTGCTGAGGATGAAGCCCTAGCCCCAGGGCAAAAAAGCTCAAAATGCTGAGTCATGAGAAGAGGAGACAGAATCAGCAGCTTTAAGAGTTCCCAGTCTACAGGCAAAAAAAAAAGGCTAGGAAAATGAACAAACAACAAAAGAAATACCTGACCCCAGAAAATTTCTATAGAGACAAAGAGAAAGGCACAGTCAATAGTGGCCAGTGAGATCCAAGCAACCACATGCAAAACTTCAAAGAAAAATGGGAATTAGACTCAGGCACAAGAAGAACTCAAAAAGAAATTCAAAAATCATATAAGACAATAAAGGGGGAGAAAGAAATGAAAGTAATTCAAAAAGAGAATAACAGCTTCAAAAGCAAAAGTTATCAACTGGAAAAAGAGAAGGGGAAATCCAATGAAGAAAGAGTTTGATAAAAAGTAGAATGTATCAAATGGAAAAGGAAGACCAAAATGTCATGGAAGGAATTGATTCTTTCAAAATTAGAATTATGGAAATAGAAGCAGATGAATTCACAATACATCAAGAAACAATAAAAATCAAAAGAATGAAAAAAAGAAGAAGAAAATACTAAAAACCTCATAAAAAAAAAACAACTGACTTGGAAAATAGATCCAGGAGAGAAAATTTAAGAATTATTGGATTACCTGAAAGTTATGATCAGAAATAAGCTTAGACATAATATTATAAGAAATTATCAAAGAAAACTTCACTGATATTCTTGAATAAGTCTAATTTTAATGTGTTCTTTTTCTAGTTCTTTTGGTTGCATGCTCAATTCACTGATCTGCTTTTTCTCTATTTTATTGCTATAAACATTGAGAGATATAGATTTTCCCCCTGAGTACTGCTTTGGTTTTATCCCGTAAATTTTAATATGTTTTCACCTCATTGTCATTCTTTTCAATGAAATAATTGATTGTTTCTATGATTTGTTCTTTGGCCCATCTGTTTTGAAGAATTAGATTATTTAGTTTCCAATTATTTTTTAATTTGCTTTCTGTATTAGAGGGTGATGTTGAAAGATGATGGGAGAACTAAATAGATGTTACTGCAGGAAACAGTTTTGAAAGAAAGGAGTTGATTTCAGAGGACACCCTTCCTTACTGTTCTCCCTGCTAAGCAGCCTAATGGAGTTTGCCTAACAGATGGTAAGTCAGTCCCTCCCTCTGATTACAAATTACTGAGAACAGTTTCTGTAATAAAAAAAAAAAACACTATTTTCTTGGGGGGAAGGAAATAAGAGGGAAATGGGAGAGAGGGAGATAGGATTTCCCTAATTCTAATTCTTATTATTTATTGAAGGCTTTGGTTCAAGTCTCTTAAAAAAAGAATATTTGGCTTCCCCTGAGGGAAAATAATAATAGTTCAGTTGGGGTCTTTAATGGGCAAGACTCTCTTTTCTTCAGCTCAAACCAAATAGAGAAAGGTAACAGCCAGGAACTTCTTGAGCCTTCCTCTTCAGAGAGGTTGGACAGAAAGAAGTGAAGTGATGTGGAGACCAGACCACTCCAAGCAGAAGTGTGTCCAGAAGAAGAGCTTTGGCCAACTGCTCTTCCTTCTCAACCTTCCATAGAACCTTCTCCCCTTCCCCAATGCATCTGGGTCTGGATTCTATATGCTCTCTTGAGTTTTTCTTCTTTGCATTTCATTTCTTCTGTCTGTGCTCATTTCTCTAAATCACACTCCCTATTAATATATATTGATTATAAATTTTATTGCAGTTTGATCTGAAAAAGTTGTATTTACTTTTTCTGCATTTGGTTGTGTAGTTTTTGTACCCTAGTACATAGTAAATTTTTATACATGTAGCCAAGGCCAGATGGATTCACAAGTGAATTCTATCAAATATTTAAAGAAAAATTAATCCCAATACTAAAACTACTTGACAAAATGAACAAGTAAGGAGTCCTACCAAATTCTTTTTATGACACAAATAAGGTGCTGATAGCAAGGAAAGGCAAAAACAGAAAGAAAATTACAGACCAATTTCCTTAATAAAATTGATGCAAAATTCTTAAATAAAATACTAGCAAAGAGACTATGGCAATATATCATAAGGATTATTCACTATGACCAAGTGATATTTATACCAGGAATGCAAGGCTGGCTTAACCTTGGCATAATTGACCATATCAATAATAAAACTAACAGAATCACAAGATTATCTCAATAGAGGTAGAAAAAGTTTTTGACAAAATACAACACTCATTCCTATTGAAAAACTAGAAAGCATAGGAATAAAAGGGCCTTTCCTTAAAATAATAAGTAGTGTAATAGATGATATTGGAGGATATATTTGATGGAAACTAGATAACTAATGGATCAGATATTTATCTTCTTTTGCCTATCCTCCTCCCTTTTATACCTCCCTTCCTCCCCTCTTCTTTCCTTCAGTTTCCCTTTCCCTTCTTCTTCAGCCTCCTTCTCAGTCACTCAGGGTAAGCTATGATGTTTCAGAGGAAATATTCTTTTCTCTTCTTTATCTCAAGTAAGGATCTATTGGGGAAAACAGGTCAAGATCGAAGATGGAGTTGAGAGGGGTGGAGGTTTCCCCTATTATCTACAGTGAGTCTTAGGTTGGATGATATTGAGAGAAATAGCAATTCAGTCACTATCATGAAACAGAGCTAGTCAGAGAGAGAGATATCGACTATTGTCCTTCTTTTT
This sequence comes from Monodelphis domestica, assembly GCF_027887165.1. NCBI lineage: Eukaryota > Metazoa > Chordata > Mammalia > Didelphimorphia > Didelphidae > Monodelphis > Monodelphis domestica. Next base: position 344,312,460 of record NC_077229.1, read on the forward strand.
CGGCCTTCAAATCAGCCAGATCACCTCCAACTTGATTATCCCAAGTCCCAGAGATAAACCCAGCTTCTTCCTTCAAAGTCACCACCAGAAGCCCAAAGCCCAGAAAAACAGTCATGCAGTTGGTTCTTGTCTTCAACTGTTTCCCAGTCAAATTCCAGAAGGAATTTTCCTTTGACAACCGATTAATCTCTAGCTTCTTGTATTGCTTCTTGTCCTTTTGCATGCCTTATAATTTCTCTCCTCCACACTCCTCCCTTTTTGTCTTTTTAAAAAAATGCACCAAGCATTTTTTAATGATACTTACCTTTTGGATATATTTTGTTATATTTCTAACTATCTAATTCTTAACCCTGTTCTATCTTTTAAATATTCCTTTACCCTCCCAAAATAACAAATCCTAAACTTATCTTAGCTATTCTGTCTATCTAGTTCTATGCTAAGTTTGGGTATAGGAAAATGGTTTAGGTAATAGGGATTTAGATGAAATATAGTTTTGACATAATAAAAACTCATGTAATAATTTTAAACAATTCCAACAATTTCAACAGCATTTTGAATATGTAACTGACTTATCTTCTAATGTCTATAATTCAACTAAGTAAAATTTTATATTACTAACAATTGCTAACCTAAAATTATAATGTAATCTAACTTCTATACTTAAGTATTTTATTTCTGTTCCTGCTTCCCTAAGACTTTGAACAAATTTTCTAAACTGTCCTTATTGTTTAGTTATTAGAACATTAATACATTATTCTAATATAGTTTGTTAGTACATTAGTTATTTGCATATGTACATAGGTTGTATTTATACAGATTTACATATGTATATCCATATACATTGTTCTAGATTTCTGTGCAAACTCAAACAAATATCTTTGTTTGAATTTTCCACAGAAATTTATATATCACTGTGACTTTTGTGTTTTGCAACTATGCATATGTTGTATACTTACCCATTCCATGGGTACATTATATTTCTACATTATATTTTAGTGTAGCATGTGTATGCATATATGTGGTGTTAACATGTATGTCACATTCTTACATAACCTCATCATCACAAGTCCAAACTTTCAAAGTCCTTCCGTGTCCTTTGATGTTGATTGTAGAAACTCTGTGTCTTCATCACCTCGTCAGCATGCTAGTCTTGTCCCTGTCACTCTTGATTGTAGTCCTGTGTTCTTCAATTCAAGAACAAACTGGAACAATCAGGAACATGCATGCATGTAAGGTTTTTACATGTGCATGTATGTAAGATTTAAATTTTCATTGTGCATGGAAGTAAGCTATGAGTTCTTCATGAGAGCTTGTCAGAATTCATCAGTTATTCTTCATGTAGGGAAGTAAACATTACATGTGTTAATCTTCATGCATGGAAGTAAGCTGTACATATGTACATCTTCATGGGTGGGTATAAGCAGTATAGTATAAGTTCTTAGAATTTTCTTAAGAATATGAATTTAAGTTTTAAGTTTTCTTATCTTTTTGCTGTTTGAATTTTTCACAAGGAGATATATTGTATGTTGTCTTTAGTTACATCTTGGAGATAGAATTTGGATATAATGTATTCGTTTGGTCATGGAGTATGTATTCATTTGAAATAATTTGGTTACTTTCTTTGCTGTTGCTATTGTGGGCAGAGTGTGTGTATAGTATGTAGAGGTTTTTCTTTGGAGTTAAATTTTAAATGCATATTTTCCTTTTTGTCTGTGTTACTGGCTGTATTTCTTTTTGAAGCTATTTTATTTGCTTCAGGGGTGCTTTCCTGTTATCATTTTAACATGTGTTAAAATGTCTGTACTATCTGTTGATATGTACTCTCACGTGTGCTTTCCTTTGTTTTCCATGGGGACTGCGATTGTTGATTATTTTCCTAGGGCTACTCGTGCTGCTGTTCATGACTAGGGTTTTTTTTTTTTTATCAGATGTCATTTGTATGTATCTTCATTGATGACATGATCACATTGTTGTTTCTTGTGAGGTATCTGAAACTATGAGGTAATATCTTCATGTATTAGGAGGGTATACCCTCCTTCTCTTCCTTCCCCTGGTAGAGATTGTTTAACGTGAAGGTTGAAAGATATGGATAAGCTGTTTCAATTCTCAATCATAACTTGATGTTAAAGTCTTTGATAACAAATTCATCCAATGTGAATCTATGTTTCCATAGCATTCTAGGTGTTTGTGTCTGTCATAGTTATGAAGTTGGCATTTTCTACAAGCTTAGAAGTGTTCTTGTTGTTGTTGAATTACTTAGTTGTTCTTTTGCTGGAATATTTTCTTTTCCCATCTAAGACTAGTCTTCATTCTCACAAGGTCTTGTGTTGAATGTTACCCTATGGAACTCTAACTAATCTTGGTGTCACTCTTACTACATGAATGGTATTTGTCATGTTTTTTGAAGTTAGAGATTCTATCTCTCCTCCTCTAGTTCTCTAATATGTTCCTTGATATCCTCCTTCCTATTCAAAATCTGTATCTGTACAAGCCATGTAATTCAACTTCTCTATAAAGTCATCTTAATTATCAACCCCTAATCTTGCATAAAGTTCTTCTAATGGTATAGAACTTGTTCTATGCCCAAAGAACATCTCATCATCATAATCTTGGTAAGATTTTGATTGTACTGGTTTCAGGTATTCAATTTTCTTATTTGTGTCCCACACATCCCCTTCTTCATTGATCTCTTCATAAAACTTATAAAATTGGTAAGGCATCTGTTCTAAATCATCTTGGTCCATTATTATTACTCCCTCTGGTATTTCTTCTGACTCTGTATCTGAATCTGACTCACTGAATTCTTCAATCCTTATGTCATTAATTGGATTTTGTTCAGTACCATGTAAACTTGTGTCAGATGTTGCTAACTCTGGCTTTGTGTGTTTATATAACCCTATGTCACCAGCTTTTATATTTCCCAAATCAGTTTCTGGTTGCTTCTCATTGCTAAGCTTTAAATTTTTGTTTTGAGTTGGTAAACTTGATCGTATGGGGTTAGTTTCTTCTTGCAGATATTCAATACTATTAATATCCATAGGTACTACTCTATCATCAACTAGAAGGTTTTGTTCATATTCCCTCTATTTTGACTGTGTAGAGATAAAAATCAGTCCCTCTATGATGTTATTTTCTTCTGGGAATGAGGTTAGTACATCTGCATGTTCCCCTGCATCAGTAGGATGTGTTCCTTCATTCTTTCCCACAGTACTACATACGTATGTTTCTGGCTGTGTAGCTAAGGTGTCTATAGTTAATAAGTCACTGCCCATTTCTTCACTGCCTTCTGCTAGCTCTATGTTTGGATCAGTTAACTTCTTTTAATTTAACTCATTTCCTTTGAAGTCTTCATATGAGGCTGATTGTACTATATTCTCACAAAAGTTTATTTGGCCAGATTCCCCTCTGCCACTTAGAATGTTGGCTTCAAGTCTGTCATTTGAATCCTTGGTTGTTCTTTCAGTTACTAAGACTTCCATTCCATTCCTCTTTTCAAATTCAATTGTCATGTTACCTCCATTACTTTGAATAGGATTATTATTTTCAAATGTAATGTCAGCTTCATTTTCAGTAAATTTTATATTCTCTAAATCAGTCATTGCTGGATGGAAAGTTTCAGCTTCAGGATTCAAAGTAGATGTTTTTTTTTTTCCCTAAGGGTATCTGTGCCATGTCGCTATTTGAAGAATTAACTGAGTTTGGTGGGATATTATACAATTCTGTGAATGATTTTAGTGTTTACATCTCTAGCAAGAATAACCTGTAGGGAATTAAAATTTTGTTTCTCTGTATCTTTCACTAACTCCTTGAGTTTTTGTGACTTTGCTGTCTTTTCCTTTTACACAATTCAATCCCTGTGCCCACTCTGCACTGAAAAAAGTTCTCCAAGAATGATTTGACTTGATTTGTACTTTTTTTCCTGTGTGGTTACTATACAGCCTTTGTCTAAATCTCTTATCTCTGTTACTATTTGAGAAATGATGTCTTTAACATTTGCATCTAGCTGTTTTACTTGTCTCTGCCTGTCTCTTGATTTATTGCATTTGCTATCACTCAAAGATTCACTTTCTTGTATTGAATTTTCACCATTTCTTCTATGTTTCTTATTAATTCTAGTTAATGGATCAGGTAGTTATTTTCTTTTGCCTATCCTCCTCCCTTTTATACCTCCCTTCCTCCCTCTTCCAATCTCCTTTCCTCTCCTCTTCTTCCCTTCAGTTTCCCCTTACCCCTTCTTCTTCAGCCTCCTTCTCAGTCACTCAGGATGAGCTATGATGTTTCAGAGGAATTACTCCTTTCTCTTCTTTATCTCAAGTAAGGGTTTATTGGGGAAAACAGGACAAGATAGAGGATGGAGGTAAGAGGGGTGGAGGTTTCCCTATTATCTACAGTGAGTCTTAGGTTGGAGGATATTGAGAGAAATAACAATTCAGTCACTATCATGAAACAGAGCTAGTCAGAGAGAGATATCGACTATTGTCCTTCTTCTTCTGCCTTCAAATCAACCAGGTCACCTCCAACTTGATTACCCCAAGTCCCAGAGATAAACCAGCTTCTTCCTTCAAAGTCACCACCAGAAGCCCAAAGCCCAGAAAAATAGTCAAGCAGTTGGCTCTTGTTTTCAACTGTTTCCCCATCACATTCCAAAAGGAATTTTCCTTTGATTGACAGCTGATCAATCTCTAGCTTGCTTCTTGTCCTTTTGCATGCTTTATAATTTCTCTCCTCTACAGTAGCATTTGTTAAAAATCATCAGCAAGTATCATCTGCAATCATCTGCAAAATTAGAAGCCTTCCCAACAAGATTACCAGTGAAGCAGGGATGCCCATTATCACCACTATGTTCTACACGTTTCCAACAAAACCCAGCAGTAAGAGTTAGAAAGAGAAACTCCATTTAAAATCCCTCTAGCCAATGTAAAATACTTAAGAATCTATTGCCAAGAAAAACACAGGAATTATATGAATACAATTACAAAACACTTTTCACAAAAATAAAATTATATCAAAACAATTGGAAAAACATCAGTTGCTCCTGGGTAGGCCAAATTAATATAATAAAAATGATAATCCTACCTAAATTAATTTGCTTATTCAGTGCCATACCAGTAAAACTACCAAAAAACTATTTTATAGGACTAGAAAAAATAATAACAAAATTCACCTGGAAGACAAAGATCAAGAATATCAAGGGAATCAATGAAAAAAAATGTTAAGGATAGTGACCTATCAGTACCAGATCTTAAACTGTACTATAAAGCAGTAATCATCAACACAATCTGGTACTGAATGAGAAATAGAAGGCTTGATCAATGGAATAGATTAGGAGTAAATGACCACAGCAATCTAGTGTTTGATAAACCTAAAGATCCCAGCTTTGGGCATTAAAAACTCACTATTTGACAAAAACCACTGGGAACATTGGAAAACATTAGGTTTAGATCGATGTCTCACTTCATAACAAAATAAGGTCAAAATGGGTATATGATTTTAAACATAAAGAGTGATATTATAAGTAAATTAGGAAACCACAGAATATTTTATCTGTCATATCTAAGGAAAAGGGAAGAATTTGTAACCAAAAAAGAGATAGAGAATATTACAAGATGTAAAATGAATAATTTTGATTATATTAAATTTAAAAGGTTTTGTACAAACAAAACCAATGCAACCAATATTAGAAGGAAAACAACAAACCAAGGGGGAAAGTTATAACAAATTTCTCTGATAAAGGTCTCACTTCTCAAATATATAAAGAACTAAATCAAATTTATAAGAAAAAGAGTCATTCTCCAATTGACAAGTGGTCAAAGGATATGAATAGGCAGTTTTCAGATGAAGAAATCATAGCTATCAATAATCATATGAAAAACTGTTATAAATCATTCTTTATTAGAGAAATGCAAACTAAAACAACTCTGAGAGACCACCTCACACCTATCAGATTGGCCAATATGAGAGTAAAGGAAAATAAAAATTGTTGAAGGGGGAGTGACAAAGTTGGGACACTAATTCATTGCTAGTGGAGTTGTGACTGATTGAACCATTCTAGAGGGAAATTTGGAATTATGCCCAAAGGGTCATAAAAGAATGCATACCTTTTGATCCAGTAATACCAGGTCTGTATCCCAAAAATATTAAAAACAATGGGAAAGGGTCTATTTGTACAAAAATATTTATAACTGTTCTTTTTGTGGTGGCAAATAATTAGGAACTAAAGGGATGTCCCTCAATTGAGGAATGGTTGAACAAACTGTGATATATAATGGTGATGGAATATTATTGTACTATACAGAATGATGAACAGGATGGTTTTAGAAAGAGCTGGGAAAACCTACATAAATTGATGCAGAGTTGCAATAAGAAGAACCAGGAGAACACTGTACACAGTAACAGCAATAGCATGAAATGATCAAATGTAACAGATTTTGCTACTAACAGCAATGCAACGATCCAGAAAAATTCTGAGAGACTTATCCACCTCCAGAGAAAGAACTGTTGCAGTAGGAATGCAGATGAACGCATCTGATTTATCACATATTTATTTGAGTATATATTTGGGGTTTTTTGTTTTATAAAATTTTTTACTCATAAAAGCAAATAATATGGAAATATGTTTTATGTGATAATACATGTATAATCCAGGAAAAATAAAATAAAATGTGGCATCTTCCATCATTAAATCCTCCAAATAATATCTGATTAGTGTGGAGGACAGCTAGGATATTGTGACCTTGGGCACATCACTTAATCCTGGGGTTTTTTTTGTTTTTGTTGTTTCTTCATCTATAAAATGAGCTTAAGTAGAAAATGGCAATTCACTGTAGTGTCTTTGGTAAGAAAACCCCTGAAAAGTGACTGAACAACAAAAGCATGTAGTGTAGCATGACTTATTACTTTCTATGACTTGGACAAGATCATCAGTCATTTATCATCTTGCCATGGTATTTTGACTAATGAAATATTTTAGCATTAAATTATGTATATATTTATGATTCCACTTCTCCTCCAAGAAGACTGTATATACAATATGGAGGATATCCAGGAAATTTCAATCAAGTAGGTAATAAGCAAGAAATAGCATAATTAGGATACAAATGTGAAGAGGACCAGCAAAAATCCAGACAAGTAGGGATTTGTCTTGTCTCTCTTCTGTAACAAGTCAAACCCTATAATCATCCAGTGTGGCTTTATTTACTGGGATAGTATAGGAACTATATAGAAAAGAAATTTTGCTTTGACTTTCCCAGCAAGTTGAGGTAACTGGAATGAATCCTACAAAAGACTGGAATTTTTGAAGTGCATATTGAAAGCAAGTCTTCAATTTTCTCACCTAAAGCGGTAAGCAAGGAATCAATGTTGCAAATGTGTAAGAAACATTTCTCATGAATCCAAAGACAAGTAAGTCACCAGCCACTTCAAGTCCTAACTCCTGGGAGAGTTTATTGCTAAAACATTGGGCAAGTCCCCATCTTGGGCCTGCCCTCAATTTAGCTAGTACCATGAAAGTGGCACACAGAGTTTCTGTTTTCCTTGGTTTTTAGATCTTGGGAAATGATACACAGTACTAATTGTTTTGTAATGCAATTCTTTAGAGTGACCCATTTAATAACACTAGAAGAACTTGTTCTCTGTCTGGGCTTCTTTGCCTAGAGTCAATTCCTAAGTCAAGGGAATTCTGAAATCCCAGAGGAAAAAAAAGATTCCTGAAATGTTTTTAAAAAGTCATTCTCTTTTGTCATTATACTGTATTGAATATTTGTTATAGAGATACATTCTGTAAAGTACAGTTATCACAATTTGATCTGGTTAAGAAACATTGCCCATTCAGAAGTTACTCAAAGGTACTCAAAAGATTTCTCTTCTCATTGACTCTAGATATTTAGCTATTAACCTTCTCTCGTGTTAAACTTTGTTAAAACCTCTGACTCTTAATTTTTTTGGTATTTAACTTCCTAAAATTAGCTCTATCACCTTGCAAAGTCTAACTTTCTTATTTTTATCTGGAATGAAGTAGATAAAGCCCTGAACTTAGAATTCTGAGATCTCAGGATCTTGGTTCTGTGACTCAGCACCTGTATGAACTTGGGCAAATCTTTCACCTCTTTGGACCTCAGTTTCCTCACACTAAAATGAAGGATCAAGATTAAATTATCTCTAAGGTTCTTACCAGTTTGAGATCTATCCTATTACTTCCAATTACATGGAACAAGAATACTATAATAATTTACATTTCTAAAGGAGTTTATAGTTTACAAAACAGCTTAAAGATATTAGCTAATTTCAATGAATCACTGAATATTACCAGATCACAAAGGTGTCTATGACTTTTGGTCAGCAAACTTTAACATAAAACAAATAAGACAAAATGAATTTCTTTTCAGAGTCACTTCCCCAAAGAACTCAAAAAAGGGGTTAAAATATATATCTACATATATAAGTAAATAATGTGTGTATGTATAAAAAGTATGGAGCAACAGGGAATTGGATTTGTCTCATTTCGAACACTTAACATCTATGTGATTTTTCACAAGTCACTTAACCTTTCCCTAAATTTCACACTTGCATTTGGCATTGGTAGAGGGAGTTTTCCTTCTTGAGTTACTATACCAATAAAAAAAAAACTTTTCAGTCTCTCTGTCTCTCTATTTATATATTTCTCTCTCTTCCTCCCTCCATCACGCTCCTTCTCTCTCTCTTGCTCGATCTCTCTCTCTCTCCCCCTATCTATCTATCTTTATATATAAATATACCTGGATTGACAGACACAACTGTGTCTAGTCACCTGGGGCCCAAAAAAGACATGCAGAAGTCCTCTTGCTGGCCAGTGACAAAGTTTAATGAGTTCAGGTGCACACTTTATAGGGAAAAATGACATAGACTAAGGGATTAGATAAGTCTTTTGCAGGGAAATGGTTAGTAATGATTTATAAGATGGAGACAATGGATGTAGATTACCTCAGTGGCTCTAAGCAGAGTTTTCTATAGGATAATAAATCACAGGTAATTTAACATGTCAACATATGACCCAGTTTTGTATAGAATACTGTGTGTTCATTTCATATAACTCTTTCTTGGAAGAACATACAATATTTGTTTTTCTCATGCTAGGGAGCAGACTATATCTTGCAATTCCTTAGCTATGGTTTCGCAGGGACCTTGCAAACTAGTGTTCACTCTTACTATTGGGTCCTACAGCTCTCTCGCTCTCTCTCTCTCTCTCTCTCTCTCTCTCCCCCCCCCCCACATATATGTTTGTGTGGGTGCACATGCACATGAATGATAGTAAAAGCACAATAAAACAGATTCTGCCAGAGTTAATATTTTTCCAATCCATTTTGTGGTACATAAATCTATTTCAATTTAAATAATAGCAACCCACGCATTTTATGATGCTTTAAGATCCTAATACTTTCCTACCAAACACCCTGGGAGATAACCGAATTTAAGCCAATCCAAGAACCATTTATTTACTGCTAACCCTAGGCTAGGTAGGCAGAATGAGAAGGGGTTGGTTCAAAGACACACACACACACACAGACAGAGTCCTATTCTCAAGGAGTTAATGAGATTAAATGATAAAGCTACTAAGTGAGAAAGATTATTTAAATGTACTAAGTAAATAGCTAAGATATTCTATCTAAAATATTTGGCAGCAGAAAAGTAATCAAAACTGTTTCAACAATAACTTTTTTATAGTTAATTAACACTAAGTAACTACATCAAATTAATCAATGATCAGTCTATCCAGAAATGGCATTTGAAAAGGCACAGAAGAATTGATAATTCTGTAAAAGGAATATACTGATTGCTTTACTTAAAAATTAAACTGGTTTAGATATTTCACTCTTATTATACATACAGATATAAATGGCAATACTTTCACAAATGGTTTTCTGCAGATCTGACAGATTTAAATAATCCTCTGAAAGTATCTAACATTTTAGGGAGATTTTTATCTCAAGACATCTTGATTATAGTAGATATGTTTTTCTTTTAAACCCTTACCTTCTATCTTATATTCAATAATAACACTGGTTCCAATGCAGAAGAGAGATAAGGGCTAGGTAATGGAGTAAAGTGGCTTGCCCAAGGTCACATAGCTGGGAAGTGTCTAATGCTAGATTTGAATCTAGGACCTCCTGTCTCCAGGTATTACCCTCTTTCCAGAGAGCTACCTACCTGCCCCAGTAGATAAGCTTTTACAATAACTGATATCCAAAAAGTCAAAAAGTCAGGCTTCATTCAGGATCATTGGCCTTTTTGATGGCTCAGCACATCTATTAGCACATTACTGCCTGCCCTCAAACCATCATCCCCGCTCCCCCACCATAACACACAATAGAGAGCAGAGCCCTACAATAAGATCATGACAAGATAATCCTATGCTTTGCCAACACTAAACTATCTAACTCTAGACAAGATACACAAAGTTCACATTCCAAGGAAATAGAGAAGGTTCTTCTGCAGTAGCTCCATTGATATTTCCTAGGTTCAATAGACTGTGACAGAAGTTCAGGATGAATTAGCAAAAACTTATTCATTTAGCCTGAGTGAAAAGGTCATTATTAGACTCTTAATATGCAGAAATGCCCAGCCCACCTGTCTCTCTCTCCAAGATACTTATCAAAATCAACTGAAGCTTTCTTTCATGGTCTCCACTCATATGGCAGTCAAGAAATTAGAGTTACAAGAGCCTGTGAAATGGAGAAGCTAAGGACATAATGGAAGGCACTGCCTGGAATTGCATAATGGAATTCTCTCCCTCATCTTTATCTCCTGGCCTCCTTCAAGTCCCAGATAAAATCCCACATTCTCTAAGCCTTTCCTAGTCTCCTTTATTGTTAGTACCTCCCTTTGGTTGATATTGACAATTTAACTTGTAAACAGTCTATTTATACATAGTTGTCATCATGTTGTCTTTTCCCCTACGCATTCACCCATTAGACCATTAGCTCCTTGATAGCAGGAATCATCTTTACCTTTCTTTGTATCTCCAGGGCTTAGTACAGTGCCTGGAATATAGAGGGTACTTAATAAATGTGTATTGACTGAATGAGAGCTGCCTATTCAATGTCAGGGACAGAGTGCTGACATCTGATTTCAAATAATCAAATTTTCGGTAAAAATACACAAATAAGAATGAACAAAAAAGGGAAGAATTCTAAATTAGAGCACCTTACCTATGTTAAAAAAATTGGATCATATAAAGATCTATTAATGTTATCCAGATTTATAATCACTGACAGATGACAGTTAAATCCCTAAAAGCTATAAAAAATCTGTGCTGAGCATAGATTTTAAATTGTTTCAGTGCATTATTCCTAACTATGGTTTCTTTAACAGTATCATGGGGGTCAGGGATCAATTCTCCATTGCTTTACCAGCACCAAGCACAGTGCTTGGTACTTTAAAAGTCCTTGATTTGATCAAGTGAAAAATGGGACTAATAATAAAAATCAGTTTGTAAGTAAGGAAAGGTCTATATAATATATCATTGATTTTCAAAGACAAGTGTTCCCACCAGTGGTTTTATAATACTTTATGGAGGTCACTTTAATTCATAAATAAATAAATACATATTTTTGGAAGGAGAAAAGAATCATAAATTTCAATAAAAAGAAAATAATTTCCCAATGCTGGAGCAAGAAATTCTTATTCTAGCTAAATTGGTTTGTATTGTATCTATACTAACATCACAACATATACATTTATTTATTTTGCCTGAGAAGACATCTTAAATTAAAATGATATTTCCACAAATTCAGCCATTATGAGCCTACTAATATAGTTGGAAGTATAAGAAAGAATCTGTAGACAAAAGGAGGAATTAAGTTCCAAATTATTTAGAGAAAGCCAGGGAAAATGGGTAGATTTTCATATTTACTATCAACAAAGAAGGGTAAATGATTATTTGTTCCTTCTACACCCAGTTTTTCTTTAGTTCCATAATCCTTTTATGTTTGTTGTAGCAAACTAGAGCCATTACAATCAAGTGACTCCATGCCCAAATACTATCCAGAAAACATGTCCAAAATGTTTGCCTAACCAGTAGCATCCAATAGTTGAAGGACCTTTTTTCCTGATTCTTAGGTCTGAACAATATGGATATGTCATCGCATGGAATATCATGACCTCAAATTAACATCATCTGTCCTTTTAATTCACAATTATCAATTTAATCTGTAGGTATCGATGTAATTAAATGAATTATTTAATTATTTTTCCTGTTATAGCTTATGTTTTAGAACCAAATAAATTGGAATTGAGAAATAAAGAAGTGGTGAAATGTGTCTGTCATCCAAATTCGTGGACTTCCCCATGTATCTATCTATGCAAATTTTCAGGAACACTCACAAAACAAAGTAACACCTATTTTCAGAACATCATGGAAGCCAGGTATAAGAGAGTTAATTAAAGCTTATCAAAATCAAATGCTGAACTCATGAATACATATGTATAAGTTAAGATAGCTGGGACATGCTAATAGATTTAGCCACCTTTTAGTTTGAAGTTAAAAAAAATCTATTTCCCTATGCAAATACTTTTATCCATTTAAAGAGCATATTCAGAATGATGTGAAATGTTATCAGTGGTGAAATGTTCCCTTTCAGTTGCTTTATTCGGCTGAAACTCAAAACTAATTGTAAACAATAGTACAATCTACTATGCTTGAACTGACAAGCAGGCTCATAACATTATTCAAGTCAGTGCCAGAGAAAGCCATGCAGATTGGCTCCTTGGCACGAAGAAAATATTTAGAGAATGCCTGAAGCTAGGCTTATCGATGTACAATCAAAATGCAATCTTTTCACACTTCTTGGCCCACAAACATGTCTACAAAGACTCTATGGCTCCTGGCACCTACTATACCTACTAATCTATACAATTTAACCTCAGTCATAATGGAGCCATAGTATGAAAACTGTGATGTACTTACTGAATAATAATTAAGAAATAATAATAATGTCACAATCCTACTCCTGACAATCAGTTCAAAGATGTCTTGGCATATAGGCATCTAGTTTGCACAATGGATAGAGCACTGAGTTAGGGGCAGGAAGATCTGAGTTCAATTCCAGCCACTTCCTATCTGTCTAAACTTGAGCAAGCCACTTAACCTCTGTCTGCCTCAGTTTTTTTTTTTACATCTGCAAAATGGGGATAAGAATGGCACCTACCTCCCAGGGTTGCAAAGTTCAAATAGTTAGAATTGTAAAATACTTAGCAAAACACCTGGCACATAGTAAGCACCATATAAATATTAGCTGTTATTATTATTGACATGCTGTACAATGCTGATGAAGAATGCTATGGAGTCAAAGTTTAAGAACTGGAAGAGACCTCAGTGACCATCATTATTAACAATCATTTCTTAAGCACATATCATGAGCCAGACATGGCAAGCAATACAAAAAGAAAAAGAAAAAAAAGACAAAGAGAATCCCTTTTCCCAGGGAGTGACAATAAGTAAATTATGCTATATAAACAAGATACACAACACATACATGAGAGAAGGAAGTTGCTGGAGGTTTGGGCCAGGAGGACATAGGAAAGGAAGACTTCTTACAGAGAATAAGATTTGAGACCTCTCAAAGGAAGATAGGGAAACCAGAATTTAGGGGTGAAGAAGGGAAGAATTTCAGGCATGGGAAACCAGTCCATGAAAATGAGTAGAGTTAGGGGATGGGGCATTATGTGCTAGAGACAACAATATTTTAGTGCATAGAGAAGGGATATAAAATATAAGAATACTCAAAAAATTAGAAAGCATCAAGATGGGATGACTTTAAAGGGTAAACAGAAGATTTACTTTTGATGCTGGACATAATGAGCGTAATTAGAGATTGCTGGATAGTGGGGGACATAATCAGACATGACCTTTTCAGGAAGATCATTTGGGTAGCTATAGTAGTATATCTGGGTAGTATAAATACAGGTCAGTCTTCATGTATGTGGAGTATCAGGTGCCAGATATGAGTTAGTTAAATTATATTTTGGACAATATTGAAATCTTTCCAGACAGGCTACTTAAGCATTAAGAATTAGTATAGTTCTTTAAGATCAAGGTAATCTGTGCTACTGTTGTTTGATATATAGATTAAGAAAGGAAACAGTAGCTAGGGAGTGAGTAAGAGGGAAGGTTGGGTAGCATAGTGATCCTAAACCAGATATGGAAAAAATGTTTATGGAAATATGAGAACAGCATAAGCTTGTGGGAAAGTTATGTGTCTTTGTCTGAACTGCATGAACTATGAAGGGGAGAAAATGGGCAAGGGCACATAGCATCCCTGCTAAGCTGCTAGCTCAGCTCCCACTGCATTGGCATTCTCTAAGGGTTCTATGGCGTCAAAGAGGCATGCATGCAGAAAGACAGAAAAAAGCTGAGAATGGATCATCTTTCAGACAAAAGGAACATTCCGTTTTGGAATGTTGCTGGAAAAAACAGTTGGAACCAAGTCAGGCTGAACTTATTCTGAACGGGGGCTGAGAGGCTTTTGGACTAAGCTTTTGGTTTCTGGCTTATGGTGGTGATGGGGCTGGCTGGCTGAGGTGAGGAAAAAAGAACCTATTTGTATCTCTGTGACTT